>NW_026057584.1:101092683-101219785 GCF_023721935.1 Panthera uncia | reverse complement strand
CAGCTGTTGATCAGAGATGGCCCTTAGTTCCGTGCTATGGCAAGGCTCCAATATGGCAACTTGCTTTATCAAAGCATGCATCTGAGAAGACAATAGAGTCTGCTAGGAAGACAGAAGTCACAATCTTTTGTGACTTGATTACAGAAGTGATACCCCCTTAATGTTGCTGTATTCTGTTTTGAACCAGGGGAGTAAAGACAGAGGATGACACAAGGCCAAGAGCACCAGGAGTGGGGATCACCGGGGCCATTTTGGAGGCTGTTTACTACAAATGTCACCAAGAACATACGTTTGTACCAATTTCACAGCAACCACCCTAAAAGTGAATGGTCTAGGATTTTAAAATTACCAGTATAGTAGGTGTAAGACTATCTCCCATTTTAATGGCCTCTTCTCTGGCCTGGTATCTACACCAAAGGGACATGGGTCCTTTGCTCTCAGCTGCTGCCACGTAATTTCCAAAAAGTTGTCAACTGATAGCAACTCAGCAAAGGTACCGACCTACCTGGGACTTTGAAAAGCTCTAAGCACAGACTTGTAGTAGGCAGCAGTGAGTTCCCTGGGAGGGTTCCAGCCTCAAGGAATTGCTGGTATTTGGGCAGCAACTCCAAGCTCTGAATACCCTAGTACCTGTATCACTTAAAAAGCAGGGAAATTTAGGAAACCAATATTCTTTTAAATTTTTTTTTAACATCTTTTATTTTATTTTTGAGAGATAGAGAGACAGAGCATGGGCGGGGGAGAGGTAGAGAGGGGGAGACTCAGAGTCCAAAGCAGTCTCCAGGCTCTGAGTGTCAGCACAGAGCCTGATGTGGGGCTCGAACTCATGAACCGTGGGAACATGACCTGAGCCAAAGTCAGCACTCAACCGATTGAGCCACCCAGGTGCCCCAAAACCAATCTTCTTTAAAAAACATTTTTTAAATGTTTATTGATTTTTGAGAGGGAGAGAGAGAGAGACAGAGAGAGACAGAGAGAGAGAGAGAGAGAGAGAGAATGAGTGGAGGAGGGGTGGAAAGAGAGGGACACACAGAATCTGAATCAGGCCCCAGGCTCTGAGCTGTCAGCACAGAGCCTGATGCAGAGGTTGAACTCATGAACTGTGATATCTTGGCCTGAGCCGAAGTTGGACGCTCAACCGCCTGAGCCACCCAGGTGCCCCCAAACCAATCTTCTTTTAAAGCTTACTATATACTCTCACTGGGCTTCACATTTTGCAAACTTTATTTCACTTTCATTATCAAAATAATACTGTAAGCTACATATTAATATCCCCATTTAATAGAAAACTTGGGGACCAAGATGTGACATCACTTGTTCAAGGTCACTCTGCTAAAGTGGCAGGACCAGCATTTGAACCCACAGCAGGCTATCCTGTCTGTGTCCTCTCTCTGCTTCCTAAGGTAACCTTGTCCTCAGCTGGAGCCTCTGAGGGCTCCTAATGCTTGGTCCCTCCACTCCATTCTCACCTCAGCACCAAATATGACAAATCGGGTGTCCTTTCCTCTTCAGTTAGCTGAAAGGGTCTCCCCTGGAAGTTCCAGAAAGCTCTGCTCAATGACCATTTTCTCCTGATGAGAGGTGAGGCTAGAGAGTCACCTCTAACCAGCAGGGGAGAAAGGCTATAGAGGTTACAGTACAAGTTTATACCACAAAACCCTCAGGATAAATAGGACAGTGTAAACAAAGGGTTTGCAAAGGGGATCCGGACCCAGGCTCCTGACTTCAAATCCTTGTTCTGTTATTTTCAAAGCTTTGTGGTTTGGGGCCCATTTCTTCACCTTTCTGTGCTATTTCCTTGCCTGTAAAATTGAAATAACATTGGGGCGCCTGGGTGGCTCAGTTGGTTAGGCAGCTGACTTCGGCTCAGGTCATGATCTTGCGGTCCGTGAGTTCTAGCCCCGCGTCGGGCTCTGTGCTGACAGCTCAGAGCCTGGAGCCTGCTTCAGATTCTGTGTCTCCCTCTCTCTGACCCTCCCCTGTTCATGCTCTGTCTCTCCCTGTCTCAAAAATAAATAAACGTTAAAAAAAAAAAATTAAAAAAAAGAAAATCGAAATAACATTATCAACTACCTGTTCCAATTTGGGGATCAATGAAAACAGACTCTAAGAGCCTAGCAGAGTGTCTGCTACATACTAAAGGCGCTATAAACAATACTGTAGGGATGGAGTGGGCAGGAGGACTCACTGGGTGAGGATCCACAGGTCTCTTTCAGCCCCAGACTGTGATATACGCACACCTGGGGATGGGGGTGCCAGGCATGGCCACATGGGGCATGGCACTGTGGATACTGGCTGCTGGGGATGAGTCAGGCTGCTAGGGTCAGGAATGGGCAGAGCCGATGATGGCATGATGGCTCTGGGGCTCCCTTTCCTATATTCCGGCTGTGTGTGTGTGTGTGTGTGTGTGTGTGCGCGTGCGCGCGCCTGCATGCGTGCGTGCACATGGGGTGGGGGGGATCTGTGTGCGTTGACAGAGCCTTGTCGGTCAGCCTACTTCGGAGTCTGAGCAGGGCTGTTGTTCTGGGTGGGGGGGGTTGGGTATCTCTGCACATTCACACTCAGAACCAGGGTCATGTGGGAGGGGGGCACGACTCAACAGGACAATGTTCTCTTGGGATCAGGGGCAGAGTGCTGACAGCTGAGGCGTGCTGCAGGCATCTGAGAAGGAAAGACGCAGGGCTGCATTTACAGGGTACCTTCCTGCCACCTGGTCTGTTACAGAGCTCTGGAGCATGCTTTTTCATCTTTCTAGGATCAACACCCAAATCTGTGTGCGAGGGCACAATATATCACAAAATTTGGGGGGGGGGGTGTGACCTATTTCCTAAAGCCTCTTGGAGGCCCTGGTGGCCTGAGTGGTAATCTGTGCTCTATAGGAAGTGACCAGAAGTGTCCTGGTTTCCCCACAGAACAACAATCACAGAAGATCCGGGCCAGGCCCTGCCCTTGGAAAGTCCCAAGTTGGGAAGACAGGACAGGGTCACCTATGATTCATATGGCCTTACCCATGTGTGCAGCCAGCCCTACAGTAAATGCTCTGACTCTAGGGAGCCAGGCCTGCCTGTTGTAGCTTAAAAGTTCCATTCATTTATTCAAAAATGTTATGGAAAGCCTCAGTGCACAGCAGTATACAAACATAAACACTGTTCTTATAGACAGTACGTTTCAGTAGAGGAGATGGTAAGCCATTAGCTTCACGGTAACTTATGTAGTTACAGCTTGCACTAAGGGCTCGGGAGGGGTACAGGGTGCATGATGGGCGTGAATGGGGAAGGTTCCCAGGGTCAGGTCACTGGGTATTCCTGCAGAAAGAGCACTAAATAACAGAGACAAGGGCAAAATGGGAGAAAGCACTCCAGATCAAGGCACTGTGTGGGGAAGGAAGAGGAAAGCAGTGAGGGAACCAAAGTGCTCCTGAGTTTAGGATCCACAGAACCAGGAGAAGGGGACACAAGATGGTTAGAGAGGCCATTAGGTCCAGGCTCAGAGATGCAGCTCTAGCAGAAAGCAAGGGGATGTCCACAAAACGGGTTTTTTTTTTAATGTTTATTTTTGAGAGAGACAGAGACAGAGCACAAGTGGGGAAGGGGCAGAGAGAAAGGGAGACACAGAATCTGAAGCAGACTCCAGGCTCTGAACTGTCAGCACAGAGCTGGATGTGGGGCTCGAACTCATGAGCTGTGAGATCATGACCTGAGCTGAAGTCGGATGCTCAACCGGCTGAGCCACCCAGGCGCCCCTAGCAGAAAGCAAGGGGATGTCTGCAAATAGTTCTAAGCAGAATGGAACCCAGACACACCTGATTTTCCAAGAGCTGGGAGGGGTAGGAGGCTGGAGGGAGGAACTATCTGGGGACGGCAAGGACAGAGCTGAGGGTTGCCTGGGCCTGGGCGATGTGCAGAATGCAGCAGGGAGGAAGGGGAGGGGCAGCTCACAGGGTGGAGGCTCTGGGCCAAGGTCTGGAAATTGGGCCACACGAGGCATGCGTGGGGACCGGGAGCAGCTGAGGAGTGCAAAGTTTGTGACATGGACTAGAGGGAGCCAAAGCAGCAGCCATCTCAGGGGATCACTTCCCTTACCACGGGGGCTCCCTTTCCTTCCCTTTTGGGCAAGTCAGCAGGAATTCTTGGCATGGCCATCCTGCTGCTCCTCTAGTATTGAATGCGGTGGGGCGGGGAGTGGTAAGTGGATGGAGCTCACCGAATCCAGACCCCAAACCACGTTTCTCCAGCCGAGATCACACAGTCATACATGGGGGCAGCAGCCGGGGGACAGCCTGAGGGGCCCCCTGAAGTGGTACTTCCCAGAGCGGACACGCGTTCTACCACTCACTAACTCATCCACCTGCCTATGCATCCACCAAGTGTGTGCCCAGCGCCATCCCGGAGACCTGAGAGATGGGGTGTGTGGCCAGGCCGGACGTTGGGACCCACAGGCTGGCCCCATGGAGCCAGAGCACAGATCTGCAGCCACCGTGAAGGACCCAGAAGGAAGACATGCCACCCCCCCCCCCCCCACTCTCCATTCAGCCTCCTGCAGGAACTGTCTGCCACTGAGTGGGCTTCCTGGCTCCCTGGGTGTGGCCTGATCTCTTTGCCCTGAGTTACCTCGGCAACGGGCCTGAATTCTTCCACTGTTCCGGGGAAAACATAATCGACAATGAAAAATAAAAATAAAAAAGGGAACCTGGCTTGCTGGCCACAACTGTCCCCACCTTTCCTGGGAAGGGGTCTCCTGTCCAAGGACCAAAAGTGGGGTCTGCTCCATCTGCCACTAGAAGGCCCAAGGCAAACAGAGCAAGGGTGCAGCATAGCCTCCTGGGCCCTGAGTGTGACACCAGGCCCAGTCCATCGCTCTCCTCCATCCTGCTTCCTCCTGGCCCCTGAAAACCAAGCTCCCTCTGCCCCCACCCCTGGCCCTCTCCTCCCCAGGCACGGACCATGCATCAGCAGGCTCCCTCCCTGCAGAGCCTCAGTTCTGCAATGGCTTGTTCCTTCTTCTTCCTTCGGCCACAGGTCTCGCCGGGTTCCAGCAACACCTCCACTCCCCTTCAGGCCCAGGGGCTCTCTCTGAGCATGCCATCTTCACTGGACACATCGTCCTTGAAGCTCTCCCTCAAGCTCCCACTTCCCAGCCTCTCAGGGCGACACTAGCTTCTCACCTGGGCCTCGAAGGTTTTCAATGTCTGCCACAGTAGAAGGAAATTGGGATTAGACCACCAGGTAAACTACATGGTGGTTGTTCACGTCGTGCAAGCACCTCCAGGGGGGAGAAGCGGCCTGACTCCCACAGCCGGCTGGTATTCAAACACCAAGGAGGGACATCCCATTTCTTCGAGGGATGTCCTCTCGGCCAAGCCCTTTCGTTCACAGCTCACGCTGCCCCACAATCCTGCCAGGTAATTTACATCGTCCCCATCTGACAGCTGAGGAAACCGAGGCTTAGATTCAACAGGGACTTGCCCAAGCTCCCCGGGATCATGAGTGGTGGACTGGGATAGAACCCAGGCTGTTTAATTCCAAAGTCTGACTTATCTGACAATGGGCTGCGGGTCCAGAGGCACCAAGAGAGCCCCCAGAGTCAACGGCAGGGTGGTGCCTGCAGGAGCCGCATCTGTCCCTGTGATGAGTCCCTCAGGAGCGGCCCGAGTTGAGCGTGGCCCTCCACATCTGCAGCACAGAATCCCGGCGGGTCGTGAAGGGTAAATGTTTGATGCGGAACCAGTGTCTGGGAACGATGTTCCCACTAGGCGTATACAGCTTCACTCCGTGTGTGCCCAAGAGGCTGCGCAGGGCTACGTTGCCGGATAAAACCTTCTCATAGAACTCCACTCCACCCCGGGCATAAGCTGCAGACAGGGAGGCCGTGCGGCGGTCCAGCCAGGCTTCCAGGGCATGAGTGAGAGAGTCTGTGGAGAAGGCATAGGCCACAAAGCCCACCACCGCTGCCACCAGGTTGAAGGCAGCCCGTATGTTCATGGGGCCCCCATAGAGCCCCAGTGCATGCTTGGCACCCACGCCCAGTGCCCACGTTCCTGCCAGGCAAGCTGGGGCCGGCAGAGCCTGTAGGGCAGCGGCACTGCTCTCCAGGTACACCACTTCCTTGGCCAAGGCAAACTTCTGGGCGTCTCGGGACAGGGTCAGGGCATCTCTCAGCCGGGCACCTGCTGGGCTCTGCCAGTTCACTCTTTGCCCATGTACAACCACTGGATGATCAGTGTTGGTCAATGAGCCACCCAGGAAGCTGGCTGGGATGCCCACTACCGCCCCGGCGGGGAGTCTCGGGAAGCCAGCACTCACAGGCTGGAAGGTGAAGGTGGTGAAAGCCTCATAGCTATGGCCTGCAGGGACACCAATGTCCTGTAGCACCTCTTGGAAGAGCCTCTGCAGCTCTGGGGAGAGTGGGGCTGGCTGGCCCTGAGGCCAGTACTGGTATAGCCATTGGATCACGGGATCTGGGAAGACGTGGTATGAGATCTGGGCCCCAAATAGGCCTGCACAGGAACCCACCACCAGGCCTGTCCTGTGTCTCTGCACAAACGCTGCGGCCCGCCACAGGGGACCTGCCATGAGCGCTGCCACCGTTGTAAACCTGAGCCAAGAGAAAGAGAAGTCAGCCAACAGTTCCCTGGGTCTGCCTGCAGGCTGACCTATCCCAGGGCCACATCCTCTGTAACTGAGGCAATACAGCAAGGTGGGTAAGAGCATGAGCTCTACAGCCAGAGCTCCAATCCAAACTCCCTCTCTGTGCATCACCTTACCCATCTGCCAAACAGGCAAGGGACAAGGGCATCACTAGGGTGGCGGTGATGGGCATATGAATAAACATATGAATACGTAAAATAATCGGTCTGGCACAGCAGCTGACTCCTCTTGTGATAATGCATGATTATTACGTTTAATAAGCACCAAGTCCCCAACTGCCTCATGACACTAGTCATCCCATAGTGAGGCCCTATGCTCAACGTATGAAGTACTTCTTAGATGCTAGACACAACTCTTAGAGCTTTATATATATTATCCAACAATTGAATCCTCACAATTCTATGCCCAATTACTCTTGCCCCTATTTGTTTATTTAAAAAAAAATGTTTAATGTTTATTTATTTTTGAGAGGGAGAGAGACACAGAGTGTGAGCAGGGGAGGAACAGAGAGAGAGGGAGACACAGAATCCAAAGCAGGCTCCAGGCTCTGAGCTGTCAGCACAGAGCCCGATGCGGGGCTGGAACCCTCGAGCTTTGAGATCATGACCTGAACCAAAGTCAGACGCCCAACCGACTGAGCCACCCAGGAGCTCCTACTGCCCCTTTTTTAAAGCATTGGAAACTGAGGCACGATAGGCTAAGTAAATTGATCAAAATCCCAGACTACCAAAGTGGCAGTATTAAAGGTTGAGTTGTGTTCCCTCCAAATTCACATGCTGAAGTCTTAACCCCTGCCACCCCTCCCCCCAAGAATGTAACTGTATTTAAGGATATAACTGTATTTAGAGATAATTAAGTGAGGTCATGAGGGTAGGTCCTCATCTAATATGACTGCTGTCCTTAAGAGAACACCTTAGGACACCGACACAGAGGAAAGACCATGAGAGGACACAAGCCACAGGTGACTATTTACAAGCCAATGGGAGCAGTCTCAGAAGACGCGTCATGCTGACGCCTTAATCTTGGACTTTCAGCTTCCAGATCCTGAGAAAACCAGTTTCTACCACCCAGTACTTGTCCTGGCAGCCCCAGCTGTGACTAACACAGGCACAGTATTTGAACACAGGCTATCAGGGGTCCACAGAAAAATTTTCATCTCAGAACAAAATTTAATGCTAAATTACAAATATATACAAAAGTAGAGAAAAGAGCACTTAGCCACTTAGCACTTCAACCAACTCATGGCCAATCTTGTTTCCTCTCTCTCCCACCCACATTCCTCCTCCAACTGGTTTATTTTGAAACACGTCCTGGGCGTCCTCTTATTTCATTCGTAAATATTTCAACAAGAATTCACAATTATTTTACTTTGGTTGAGGCTTACTGTCTTCCTGCCTCTGAAACGTGTTTAATTAGCAAGTAAGTTGCTACAAACAAGAACGTGGGGGTACCGGCTGGCCTATTTTAACAAAAAACTCCCAAAGGGGCACATCACTTGGGCCTATTTTCCCAATGGAGAAACTAAGGCTAGGAAAGCAAGGGTCCTGGCCAGGGTCCCAACGCTCCCAGGCCCACCAGCGCCAAGGCCACGCTCCAGGCTGGGCGAGGAGGGGCCGCGGGACCCTCGCGGAGGGCTCGCCGCCGGGCGTCCATCCCGGGCCCCAGGCTGCGCACCGCGGCTCGAAATCGCTGCTGGAGTGGACCCTAGGGAGGGGGCCCGTCCCCGGCTCCGCGAACCTGCCGTCCCCTCCGCGCGCTCACCTTTTTCCGCAACCGCCACCTAGCACACGGCGACACGTGCGCGGGGCGGGCCCAGCGCAGAGCGCAGCCGGCCTGGGCTCCGGGGGCGGGGACTACAGGGGGCCTGGCGCAGAGCAGGCTCTGGAGGCGGGACAGGGGGGCGGGACGTCCGGGGCGGGGCCTGGGGCGGGGACTAGCTCGCTGGCGGTCGGGGTTGGAGCTGGAGGCTCCTCCCTGACTGAGTGCCTTGGGGCGGGGCTGAGGCCTGCGGGGTCCTCGCCTTCGGCTGTGCTGCGTGGGCGGGGGCTTCCTTCTCTGTCCCTGAAAGGCGGCCTTGGTCGCCTGTTTAGCCCTCTAAGAAACGGCGGCCCCACGTGGGTTAGGAGGTGATCTGTGGTTGCGTTGCCTTCGGAGCCCAAGCGCACCTGACTGCCAGGTCCGTGGCCTTTCCTGTCTGGAAGCGTTCACCGCCAGTGGTCTGCTCTGGGCTTTAGTTTACCGTAGCAGCTGCCCCCTGGCCCATGCCCCTCAAGTGATCCATGCTGTACAGCCCACAGAGCAGCGTCACACCTGTCACTTCATCTTCCCAGCAGCGCTGCTCGCCACCTGTTTTTTGTAAATAAAGTTTTATTGGAGGACAGCCATACCTATTTCTTTACAAGTTGCATATGGCTGCTTTCTCCCAGAAGGGCACAGTTGACTAACCAGGACAGAGACCGTCTGACCCAGAAAGCCTAAAATTTTAGCTATTTGGCCCTTATGGAAAAAGTCTGTGGACACATGAAGTACATTATTCCCATCTTACAGATGGAGAAACAGAGGCATTTAGCTTGCACAGGATGCCCAGCTCATATGCACCTAGCATGCACCAGAATGGCACAGGACTCCTGTCCCTGTACATTTCCCATTACATCTCCTGCCTTCATACAATTCAACCTAGTCGCTCTTGTCCATTCTCCCAAGTGAGTCTGGCCTCTGTGTCTGACTTTCTCTTCCATCCAAGCCCTTTTCTGCCACCCCCAAGGAGAGAGGAGGGCTTAGGTCCTGGGTGGAAAGGTGAGGCTGCCAGGGAAGATAAAGATGTAAGGAGACCCAGAAGCCTATGGGCATTGGGGTGGGGTTTTGGATGGTTAGCAGGCTATGGGCCACTGACTCTCCACACAAACCATCAGCTCTCTGCAGGGGGCTTGACCACGAAAGGGCTAGCAGCAATCTCAGTCAGGACCATACCTGATTCCTAGCTAACCCTCTGTGTGTAGTATCCCATGGAGACACCTTGGGGTTGGTGTTTCCTGTCTCAGGCTTGTCCCAGCAGCCCCTTCTGGAGCCATAGGCTGGCCTGGCAGAGATAACCCTACTGACACTAGGGAAGAACCTAGATCTGGTGTGGCTGCCCCTGGGGCAGACGTGGGTTGGTCCCTCAGCCCAGAAGCAGTATTTACAGAGACTGAAAAAGAACTTTCTTAGGAGGCAGGGGGCTCTTGCCTAAAGGATGTCACCTGCCCTGGACCTCAGTTTCCTCATCTCTAGAGTGAGGATAATATCTATCTCAAAGGACCATGTTACCTCCTAATCCTAGAAGTTTCCTAGATACTCTCATCCCCATAATAAAGAGGGGTCACTTCAAGTCACATGCTCCTGAACAGGACTTGGGGGTCTCCCTTCAATCTTGGCCTTGAAAGTCTGTCGTAAAAGGTTCTGTGACCAGATGTAAATCTAGAAATAGTGCAGCGCACAGAGGCTGACGCTTGACTGCTGGGGGTACATCCTGGCTCTACCCCTTACTAGCCGTGTGACTTTGGGCAAGTTAACCTTTCTGGGCCTAGTGTTCTCACCAATAACACGGGATGAGAGTACCATCTAGCTCCTAGGATTACTGTGAGGATTCAATGGGTTCATGTACGTATGATGTCCTGCATAGTTTGTACCAAATAGCTATTAGCTATTATTACTGGGATCTGTTCTGATTCTGACGCCAACTCTGGCTGCTCATTTGTTTGTGTGTAAATGATGCTATAACACGCTTCAATATGTGACCTCAGCTAGATTCCGAAGGTGGGATAGTCTACAGGGCAGATGATGTGATCTTTCTAACAAATCAATGGCCTAAAAAACAAGGGAAAGGAGACATTCACAAAATAAGAGATGTGAAAGACAGAGCAGTTAAACGCAAGATGTGGCTTTTGTTGGGATCCTGAATCAATAGTTTAAGTGTAAAAAAAAGACACCTTTGAGACAGCTGGGGAGATCTGAATATGGAGTGAACGTTAGGTAACATTAATGAATTGTTTATTTTGTTAGGTGGGATGAAGGAAGATATTTATGTAAACCATAAAAGATATTTATGTCATAAATTATGTAAATTTATGACAAAAAGTCCTTGTCAGTTAGAGATGCATATTGAAGTATCTAGAGGTGCAACGACATGATGTCTGCTATTTAGTTCAAAATATTACAACCAAAACAAAACCACCGCCATGAAAACAAAAACCAGGGGCATAGATGAAACAGCAACGAAACGTCGGTAGTTGTTGAAGCTTCGTGACCAGTTTAGGAGGGAGTTCGTTATCCTGTGCTCTACATACGTTTGGAAATTTCCAAATAAAATGTGTTTTGTTAAATGTGTATTTGAAAGTACGCTGATCTGGGGCGCCTGGGTGGCTCAGTCGGTTAAGCGTCCGAATTCGGCTCAGGTCACGATCTCATGGTATGTGAGTTCGAGCCCCACGTCAGGCTCTGTGCTGACTGCTCAGAGCCTGGAGCCTGTTTCCGATTCTGTGTCTCCCTCTCTCTGACCCTCCCCCGTTCATGCTCTGTCTCTCTCTGTCTCACAAATAAATAAACGTTAAAAAAAAAAATTAAGAAAGTACGCTGATCAATTGAACTTCATCAAATTAAAAACTTTTGGGCATCAAAGAACATTATCGAGAAAGTGAAAAAACAGTCCACAGAATGGGAGAAAATATTGGGAAATCATAGATATAATAAGGGCCTAGTTTCCAGAATATATAAGAACTTGTAACAACTCAACAACAAAAAGACAACCTAATTTAAAAGTGGGCAAATTGGGGCACCTGGATGGCTTGGTTGGTTAAGTGTCTGACTTCCATCAGGTCGTGATCTCATGGTATGTGGGTTCGAGCCCTGCTTCAGGCTCTGTGCGGACAGCTCAGAGCCTGGAGCCTGCTTCAGATTCTGTGTCTCTCTCTGTCTCTCTCTCTGTCCCTCCCTGCTTGTACTCTGTTTCTCTCTTAAAAATAAACATTGAAAAATTTAAAAGAAAAAAAAAGTGGGCAAATGACTTGAATAGACACTTCTCCAAAGAAGATTCACAAATGGCCAACGAGCACATAAAAAGATGCTCAGCATCCTTCATCATTAGGAAAATACAAGTCAAATCCACAATGAGATACTATTTCACCCACTGGGACGGCCATAAAAACAAAACAAACCAACAGAAAATAACAAGTGTGAGGATGCGGAGAGACTGAAGCTCTCATACGTTACTGGTGGGAATGTAAAACGGGTCAGCCACTAGAGAACACGGTCTGGCGGTTCCTCATAAAGTTAAGCGTAGAATTACTGTATGATCTGGCAATTCTACTCCTAGGAACACAGACAACCCTCTTAGCTGTGAAGGATGGGGTCTAAGAGGCTTTGTTTTGTTCGCCATGTTTATACGATAATGATCTCACTGAGAAATAGTGTATTGAGAGTATCTCATTGAGAGAGACAAATTGATGATGCCAGAGAGAGGGGATCCCTGTGGGAAAGAATTCCTTGGGTAGGTGAGAGGGGTTGGGGTCCAGGGCATGAGTGGGAGAGGGAGTGGGATCAGGAACAATTCTTCACCGTAACAAGATAAAGCTGCTAACAAATCAACACATTGTAACTTTAAACTTACAAAATTCTTTAAAAAGATTTATTTATTTATTTTTGAGAGAGAGAAAGTGCGAGTGGAGGAGGGGCAGAGAGAAAGCAAGAGAGAGAGAATCCCTCTTCACTGATAGGGTGGAGCCTGACGCAGGGCTCGAACCCAGGGTGAGAGCATGACCTCAGCTGAAGTCGGATGCTTAACCAACTGAGCTACCCAGGCGCCCCAAACTTACATACTGTTATATGTCAGTTATATTTCAATAAAGCAGGTGGCGGGGGGGGGGGGGGGGGAAGGGGGAAGCTGTGGTCAATGGGCCCAGGCTAGTGATTTCACAGGGGGAAGGTGAGGCTGTTCTTACCTGATTGCTTCTTTGTTTTCTCGGTGTAGGGACAGGGTGGGGAATGTATGAAGAAAGCAGAAAAGATGTGAAATTTCCACCTGAAGAGGAGAAAAGAACCCACCTGGACACTGTAATGATTGTTGAGTGCCCATTTGGGATCTGGGTCAAAAACACAGTGTGAGGGCAGTTAATATGGTTGTGGGATTTTCTACAGTAATGTTCAGATGCTCAGGTGCAGCGATGGGTAGATGGATAGTTGAGGGGTTTAGCCAGAGGTAGAGTTTGCCAGTCAGGTGTAGGTGGGGAGAAATGAACGAGGGAGGTGAGGGCGTTTGCAAAGAAGTGGTTATATAGTGATGGACCATGAACTCTAGGCTAGAGAAGAGGACAGTGAGGGCCCATGGGATGATTTATGTGCTAACCATGGAAATGGTGGACACCATGTGCACTTAGCACTGTTTCTAGGCCCTTTGCAGAAGGAAGGAGTGGCAAGATCATCGTCCCAGTGGAATGTAAGGATTGTTGGAATGGGGTCACCATAGTAAGGCGTGTAGAAGTATAAGGAGGTGGTGATTAGAAGGGGGGAGGTTGGAAATGGACACTTCAGAAGTGGTGTCAATATTGGTGATGGCAAGGTCAAGAGTATGACTGTGAAGGGCGCCTGGGTGGTTCAGTCGGGTAAGTGTCTGACTTCGGCTCAGGTCATGATCTCACGACTCGTGGGTTCGAGCCCCACATCGGGCTCTGTGCTGACAGCTCAGAGCCTGGGGCCTGCAGCCTGCTTCTGATTCTGTGTCTCCCTCTCTCTCTGGCCCTCCCCTGCTCACACTCTGTCTCTCTCTCCCTCTCAAAAATAAATAAACATTAAAAAAATTTCTGAATAAAAAAAAGGTTATGACTGTGGGAGTCAATGGCTATGGTGAAGCAAAAGATTATGGAGAATTGAGGAGGTGTATGACTTGTGTTTTTAAAAAAATTTTCCATATTTAACGATATTTTGACAATTTAGGGGTCTCGCTAATGCTGGAAAGACTACCCCTCCCAGGACTAGCTAATTCCTAGAGAGAACAAGTGACTCCCTCTACTTTGCCCATAAACATACCTTTCACATGGGAAACCAACCGTACCCCCGACCATTTCCTTCAGCTCTCACACACCATGCCAGTATTTCCCCTGCCCTAAATGAATGACCCTTGAGTCAGGTACTGGACAACTAGAGACCACCCCTGTCATCCCGGAGGCGGCCAAAATTATTCAAGCTATCCAATCCTTAACTTCTTTAAACTGCCCTACCCTGCCTCACCATTCCTCCCCATGGAAACCACGGTAGAGGTTCTGGGCCACGCCTTCTACCTGCTCCTTTTGCTTCTGGACTGACCCCGCTACTTCCCATGTTGCCCCATGTGGCATGATGTGCTCCCTCCTCTCAGGAAATGTAAATAATAAATACTTCTTTCAATGGCGTTGACCTTTCCATGTTGCCCCTCAGTCACCTCTATACATTACATCTGAGGTACAATCAAAACAGGAGGCTCAGTTACAAGAGACCGAGGTCTTGGGTGGATTGTCTCTGCCAATGTTGATGTTGGCAAGAATGGTGAAAAGGAGAGTGTTAAAGAATGCAAGGGTCCAGGTGCTAAAATAATTCAAGAAGGAGACAGAGAGTGACTAGGAGGTGGGTGGATCACGGTAGCAAGGCTGGCGGTGTATTGGAAAGGTCTGACGGCACGGATGTCACAGGTTTGTGAAGGAAATGGCCATGGGGGCAAAGAGGACACCTGTTCTATCCTGACTTCCGCCTGGTGTGGGGAGAAGTTATGGTATCCTCACAAAAGAGAGCCAAGCTTTGGTGAAAGCAAGCAAGAGAAACAAATGTTCAGAGAAGGAGGTGAAGGTATGTGGAATTTGCTGATGGCGGACCAAGCATCCTAAAGGTTGCAGTGATGTCTGGGAGGCTTGCAAGGGGTGCATGATTGGGACTAGATTAGGGTAGAAAGAGGAAATAAATATATGGGGATAAGCACCCAGGGAATGACAGATTACAGGGCATCTGGTGGTTGGTATTTTTCGATGGTGGTAAAACACACATATTTTTAAGTTGTACAGTTCAGTGGTCTTTATACATACATTCATCATGTTGTACAAGCATCACCACTATACATCTCCATAATTCATCTTGTGAAACCAAAGCTCTATACCTAAAAACTCCCCATCTCCCCTACCCCCTAGTCCCTGACAACCACCCTCGTAATTTCTGTCTCTATAATTTTTACTAAGTATCTCATATAAGTGGAAACATACAGTATTCGTCTCCTTGTGACTGGGTAATGTAATGTAGCACAATGTCCTCAAGTTTTGTCCGTGTTAAAGCGTGTGACAGGATTTCCTTTCTTTTTAAGGCTGAAAAAGATTCGATTGTATGTATGCACCACAATGTGTTTATCCATTCATCAGCTGATAGGCATTGAGTTGCTTCCACCTTTTGGCTATTGTGAATAGTGCGGTTATGAACATGAGGGTACAAATATCTCTCTAAGACCCTGCTTTCAAATCTTTTATATAGACCTAGAAGTGAATTGCTAGATGAAATGGCAATTCTATTTTTTCTCTTTGAGGGACCACCGTACTGTTTCTCACAAAGGCTATACCATTTACATTCATCAACAGTGCACAAGGGCTCCAATTTCTCTACATCCTCTCCAACAATTGCTGTTTTCTGGGATTTTTTGATAGAGGCCATTATAATTAGTGTGAGATAGTTATCTCATAGTTTTGATTTGCACTTTCCTAATAATTAGTGATATTGAGCATCTTTTCCTGTGCTTATTGGTCATTCACATATCTTCTTTGGAGAAATGTCTATTCAAGTGCTTTGCCCATTTTTTAATTGGGTTGTTTTTTGTTGTTGTTGTTGTTGAGTTTTAGGAGTTCTCAATAGACTCTGGATGTTGATCCCTTATGAGATATATGATTTGCAAATATTTTCTCTCATTCTGTTGGTTCCCTTTTTAGTCTGTGGACATTGTCATTTGATGTTTTTGTTTTTGTTTTTGTTTTTGTTTTTTTATAGAGTTTGAAAATTGTCACGAAGTCCAATTTGTCTATTTTCTCTTGTTGGCTATGCCTCTGGTGTCATATCCAAAAAATCATTGCCAAGTCCAGCACCAGGAAGCCCTATCACCATAGGACAACTGTGTTTTCTTCTAAAAGTTTTTATCATTTTAGGTCTTACATTTAGGTCTTTGATCTGGTTTGAATTAATTTTTTGCATACAGTGTTAGGTAAGGGTCCAATTTCATTCTTTTGCATGTGGATATTCAGTTTCCCCAGCACCATTTGTTGAAAAGGCTGTTCTGTCCTCATTGAATGGTCTTGGCATCCTTGTCAAAAATCATTTGGCTATATATATGAGGGTTTACTTCCAGATTCTCTCTTTTGTTGTATTGGTCTGTCATTATGCTAGTACCATACTGTTTTGATTGTTGCAGCTTTGTAGTAAGTTTTGAAATCAGGATGTGTGAGTCCTTCAACTTTGTTCTTCTTTGGCAACATTGTTTTGGCTATTTGGGATCCCTTGAGATTCCATATAAATTTTAGGATGGGTTTTCCTATTTCTATTAAAAATGTCATTGGGATTTTGATACATTGCATTTGTAGTTTTCTTTGAATAGTACTGACATCTTAACAATATGAAATCTTCCAATTCATGAACATGGGATGTGTTTCCATTTATTTATGTCTTTAATTTCTTTCATCAATATTTTGTAGTTTTTATCATTATATAAGCCTTTCACCTTTTTAGTTAATTCCTAAGTATTTTGTTCTTTTTCTTGATATTATAAATGGACTTATTTTCATAATTTCCTTTTCAGATTGTTTATTGTTAGTGGATAGCAATTGAATTTTGTGTTGACTTTGTATCCTGCTACTTTGCTAAATTTCATTTATTAACTGTGTGTGTGTGTGTGTGTGTGTGTGTGTGTAATCTTTAGGGTTTTCTACATATAAGACCATATATCATCTGTAAACAGAGATAACTTTACTTCTTCCTTTCCAGTTGGATGCCTTTTCTTTCTGCTCCTTGCCTAACTGAATTGCTCTGGCTAGGACTTTTAGTACTATGTTAAATGCAACTGGTGAAAGCAGGCATCCTTGTCTTGTTCCAGATCTTAGAGGAAAAGCCTTTGGTCCTTCACCATTGTGGATGATGTTTGCTGTGGGTTTTTCATATGGCTTTTTATTATGTGGAGGCAGTTTACTTCTACTCCTAGTTTGTTGAGTGCAGGCGTGCTAACAACACTGACTCCATCTTTGGCCTTCCATCTTGCTCGTGACTCCACTTTAGATGACTAGTAGCACTCCTCTCAGGTGCACAGGTGGCACTATTTTAGATAACTACCTTGGGACCTCACCACCAGGCGTCTCCATTTATACAAGCTGTGGTTGCAGTCAGGGCTTGGTGGAAAATGGGCAGAGAATAACTGCCTAGCACCACTTGGATTGGCAGCCCTCCGGATTGCCCCCATCAGTAAACTGTGCAACCAGTATGAAGTGGCTTGCTTTGTGTTTTAGTATTAAAGTGAAACACTTTCTCCTTCTGGAGGACACGTACTTACTGACCCTCCTCTACCATCTAACAGTTGTGTGTCAAATTTTATAGAAGTTGAGATGATCAATTGGCTTTTTTTCTTTATTTTGTTAATGTGGTGTATTATGTCGATCTGTTATGTTGATATGTTGAGCCATCCTTGCATTGCAGGAATAAATCCCACGTGGTTGTGGTGCATAGTCCTTTTAATGTGCTGAATCCATTTACTAGAATTTTGTTGAGGGCTCTTGCATCAGTATTCACAAGGGATATTTGTTGAATTTTTCTTGTAGTATCTTTGTCTGGCTTTGGAATTGGGGTAATACTGACCCACAGAATGAGTTACGAAGTGTTCCCCCTTTGGAAAACATTTGAGAAAAGAAAGATTGGTATTATCTCTTAAAACAAATTTTTTTAATGTTTGTTTATTTTTGAGAGAGAGAGACAGAGCGTGAGCAGGGGAGGGGCAGAGAGAGAGGGGGAGACACAGAATCCAAAGCAGGCTCCAGTCTCCGAGCTGTCAGCACAGAGCCTGACTCAGGGCTCAAACCCATGAACTGGAAGATCATGACCTGAGCCAAAGTCAGGAGCTTAATCGATTGAGCCACCCAGGCACCCCCTTGGTAGAATATTGAAAACCAAATAGACCAGTGAGACCATCAGCTCCAGAGCTTTTCTTTGTGGGGAGATTTTATATTTTCATTTTTTTAAGTTTATTTATTTTGGGAGAGGGAGAGAGAGAATCCCAAGTGTGGAGCTGGATGTGCGGCTTGAATTCACAAACTGTGAGATCATGACTTGAGCTGAAACCAAGAGTCAGATGCTTACCCTACTGAGCCAACCAGGTGCCCCTTTTGTGGGGAGATGTTAAATCACTGATTCAATCTCCTTTCTTGTTATTGGTCTACTCAGGTCTTCTATTTCTTCATTAAAAAAAAATTCTGAAAAAAAAATTCTGAGGGGGCTTTTGGGCACGATAGAAATATTTAAAAGTTCATTGTACTTTGATTATTATTTAGTTGATTAAAATAGCAAGCTCCAGAGGTGCTTGGGTGGCTCAGTCGGTTGAGCGTCCGACTTCGGCTCAGGTCATGATCTCGCGGTCCGTGAGTTCTAGCCCCGTGTCAGGCTCTGTGCTGACAGCTCAGAGCCTGGAGCCTGTTTCAGATTCTGTGTCTCCCTCTCTCTCTGACCCTCCCCCGTTCATGCTCTCTCTCTGTCTCAAAAATAAATAAGTGTAAAAAAAAAATTTAAAATAGCAAGCTCCAATATCCCATGTCTTCTAAGCCGAGAACCTCAATTTACAAACAGAATCTTAGTAAGAAATCTAGTATTTTTTTTAAATAAAATAAGAATTTTTTTCTACTTGTTCTGTGATTACCTTTTAATTAAGTATGGGCTTTACAGATTAAATCTTCCTTAATTACATCACATCCCTCCTGTACTTAATTGATCAAATTCCCTTAGACATTTCCAACCATACTTTCAAATTTAATTGAGCTGATTCTTTTAAATACACTCTCCTCAGACTGCAGCCTTTCAAATCCAGTAAGCAAAATCTTTCAAACAGTGGAATGAAACTCCTTATTACAGATAACCTAACCGGCACCGAAGTACCAATTCAGGTAGATTTCTTTATTCATCCTGACATTACAAATGTCGTCTCCCAACCCAGGTGTCCAGAACCATCCTCTCAAGGCACTTCACACTGCAGTGCTCTGGGTCAAACTTTCAGTGGTATGTTCTTGCCCAGGACGGGTCCAGAATGATTTCCGGGGTGATTCCTCATGAGTTCATTAGGTTGAGTATCGGTGGGGATAATTGGACTTCCCAAACCTCTGTGGGTTTTTTTTTTTAACAGTAAATCTTCCACAACTTTTCATTGCCTGAGGAGAATTGATGCGATGCTGAATCCCCTGCCAAGATTGCAATCCATCTTTTAGCTGTTTGATTTGTAATGATCAAGTTTTGATGTTATATTCAAAACCTGAATATAGTATATACATCATTTTGGCTTTGTCAACATACTGTAAACATCATTAAAAAGTTGTACCTGCCTTTTTTTCTTTTTCTTTTTTCAGTATGCCTCATAGGGTTGTGCAGAGAACTATTGCTGTCTTTCTAATTGTCACAATTTGCTCAGTGGGAGCCCTTTCAACTGGCTCCTTTATCCTTTAAATTGCATTGGATCACTTTGGAGGCATACTTTCTTTCTGACAACAAAGTGATACCCCACACCCATCTGAATGATCCTTGCTCCAGGATATAGAATCAGAAAACTTTCCAAGGCTCCTTGGTTCTTGCTGGGGAACTGTAAAGACTAAAATCTAGGTGCTTCGGGCACAGGTTAGACCGCTCTACTCGATATTAGGGGTGGGCTACAGCATAGCAGACTATTTTAGAGGCAGACCCAGAAAAAATATCATGGAAGGGGCGCCTGGGTGGCTCAGTCATTTAAGCGTCCGACTCTTGATTTCCGCCCAGGTCATAATGTCAATGTCATGAGTTTGAGCCCCAAGTTCAGCTCTCTGGTGGGCATGAGGCCTGCTTAAGATTCTCTGCCTCTTGGGGCACCTGGGTGGCTCAGTCGGTTGAGTGTCCGACTTCAGCTCAGGTCATGATCTCGCGGTCTGTGAGTTCGAGCCCCGCGTCGGGCTCTGTGCTGACAGCTCAGAGCCTGGAGCCTGCTTCGGATTCTGTGTCTCCCTCTCTCTCTGACCCTCCCCCACTCATGCTCTGTCTCTCTCTCTCTCTGTCAAAAATAAATAAAACATTAAAAAAAAAAAGATTCTCTGCCTCTCCCCCAATTGCATGGGTGTGTGCTCTCTCTCTCTCTCTCTCTCTCTCAAAAATAAAAAACAAAAAAAAAAAATCCCCCCCAAATAACAACAAAAAAGAAAAACATCATGGAATCCTATTATTTTCAACTCCAACTTAACTGAGAACCTAAACAAATCATGCTTTAGTATAAAAGATTTTTCCAGAGATACCAGCTTCCCTTATTGCCACAATAATACAACACTGTTTTCCTAACTTTAACATGCCAAGCTGTATATTGTAATTCTGACCCGCAGAGACCAAATTAGATCCTGCATCCCTCTCCTTAGGCTGCACTGAACACCCTTCCTTCCACTTTCATGATCCCATGTGCCCACTGACTATCATTCCTCTCTATGAGTCACAAGCTGGGACTTGGGGTGGTGACTATAGTGTGGATAGTTTGATTGAGTAATATCAGCTCATTGAGGCATAGACGAAATAACTTTATTGTTCGGGTAATTACTACCAACTGTATTTAAACATGTGCTTTCCTGCCTACTGGTGGGCTCCCTTAATGATACACAGTCCAAACCTATAGTTTGTCGGTCGATGTCCGTTACTAAGACAGTATCCTTTTGGTGAAGACTCGGTTTCATTGTGTGTTTTAAAACTTCAGTCCCATATTTGACACAAGGCTGCCCCTACCATGTCAGCACGCCACCCCCAGTGTAGACCAGACTTCTATCTCCAACAGCTTGGAGCGCGGAAGTACGGTCTGCTCTCGTTCCCATAGCTCCTGGGGCTTCCTCTTTTGGTAGGAAGGATGGAAAGAGAAACAAAGATGTTTGCCTACACGGCTGCTCACTGGTGGTCTTCCTGGTGGGTCGTAATGTGAACAGCTGATGTTATAGTGACCAAGTTCCTGTTGCCTTCTATTAGCCCCTCTGCTAATCTAGCTTGGTTGGTGGTGATGGTGGCGGTAAACACTGAGTCAAGATGAGATTGGCCTTGGTAAGTACTCTAGACTTTGAATCTAGGGCAAGGTGGGTAAAAACCATTTAAAGGTCCAGAGTAATTCGCCGGAAGTTGCAGGAGAGGCTCGGGGCTTCGTTGTTCAGGCTTGCCATTGGAGGTAGATGCATCAGCCTGAAGCAGAGGCAAGAGCTTCTGGAACGTCAGAGTGGGAGGAGGAGCAGCAGAAGCCATTGGTGCCCCCAGGATGGCCAGCTTGGAGCTCCGGGCATTGGGGACCTTGAAGAGTAGCCTGTCCTTGGCTTCAGCCTCCACCCCGGTCAACTTCCACCTTCAGGGACAGTAAGCACATAAAAAAGGGCTCTACCTTTTGCAGGTATCTAGTTGTTGAGATATTGACAGCTGGACCCCAGGCAGGGTGTGTGTGTGTGTGTGTGTGTGTGTGTGTGCGTATGGGCTTGCACTGTTGGTTACTGAGGGAGTAAGCATCATCTGACAACCTTCTCTATACATCTCAAGGTCTTTCTTTTGCATTGCTTTCTCTAAAGTCTTCTCCCAATGGCTTTAACACACTTCCTGCAAAACAGTATCTGAAATGAAACGTTTTTTTTTTAATACACTGCTATTGGAGAACGTGACACCAGACCTCTGTGCCCATGCCTTGGCCGAGTCTCGAGATCGGATTAGCCTCTTTGGTGTTAGGGAGTAGATTCTCCTAAGCTTCTGAAGAAAGAGAGGGCTTGTTACAGGGTGGGGTCCCAGTACCGGGGCTGGCTGAGATTGGGGCTGCTCAGGGAGAGGCATGCTTGGGTTCCATCCTGACTTGCCTCTTGTCTCTTGGTGCATCTACTTTATTTCTTGTGTTTACCAAACCAAGAAACCTGCTTCTTCACTGCTTCCTAACTTCAGCTGCTCAGGGCCTATCATAGCCGCCCCACATAACTTCTCTGTTTCATAACCATCCAGTTTCTGTCCCTGTTACCAGGTTGCTCAATCTCTCTCTCTCTCTCTTTTTTAATGTTTATTTATTTTAGAGAGAGAGAGAGAGAGCATGAGAGTGTGGGGGGGGTGCAGAGAGAAAGGGGGGCACAGAGGATCTAAAGCGGGCTCTGTGCTGACAGCAGAAAGCACAATGCAGGGCTCAAACTCACAAACCATGAGATCATGACCCGAGCTGAAGTTGGACGTTTAACCGAATGAGCCACCCAGGTGCCCCAGTTGCCCAATCTCTTTTGAACTTCCTGGTTCAAATTCCTGAGCCACCCAGGAGAGAGAGGGAGACACAGAATCCGAAGCAGGCTCCAGGCTCTGAGCTGTCAGCACAGAGCCCAACGCAAGACTTGAACCCATGGATGCGAGATCATGACCTGAGCTGAAGTCAGATGCTTAACCAACTGAGCTACCCGGGTGCCCCTCTATCTTTTAATGACAGACTATTGGTCCCCATCTCCCATAGACCAAAAACCTTTGGGTAAGGTGCTTGCTTGCTCTGATTGAATCAACTGTAAGAAGGAAGGGGAAGGGCACCTGGGTGGCTCAGTTGGTTGAGGAGGATCTGACTCATGATTTCAGCTCAGGTCATGATCTCATGGTCGCTGAGCATGGGGCCTGCTTGGAATTCTCTCCCTCCCTCTCCCCCTGCCCCTCCCCCACTGTGCTTTCTCTCTCAAAAATATCAACGCTATAGGGGCGCCTGGATGGCTCAGGCGGTTGAGCGTCCGACTTCAACTCAGGTCACGATCTCACGGTTTGTGAGTTCGAGCCCCGCGTCAGGCTCTGGGCTGATGGCTCAGAGCCTGGAGCCTGCTTCAGATTCTGTGTCTCCCTCTCTCTCTGCCCCTCCCCCATTCATGCTCTGTGTCTCTCTGTCTCAAAAATAAATAAACATTAAAAAAAAATATCAACGCTATTAAAAAAATAAAAAAATTTTAAAAAGGAGCGGGAGGGGTGCTATGGGCTCTCTACCCTGGAAGTGGCTGCCCCCTGGATAAAAGGCCCTTCTGGATGTCCTCTAGGAGAGGTAGTTCTCCTTGCCTTCATAATGAACCTCTCTCCATGATGCCATCTGCTGGGCAAAGGGGGAATGGCCTGTGATGTGACTGGGAAGGGGAAAGCGGCGAGGTCTGGACAGAGACCCAAGATGAAGTCCTCCATCTTTGAAAGGGACATGAGAGACCACTGAGTTGATCAGTCCGCTCCCCACCTTCAAAGAGGCCCACATCCCAACCATTCCATTCCCAATCTTTAGCATTTACGTGAACTCCTGTTCCCAAACCCTGCTTGAAGAGAGAGACTTCGTGTTCTTTAGTGCAATGTTTCATCCCCACACCTTCTGGAAGGTTCTCTTTTGTGTGCAGTTCTCAGCTTAGCCATTGGAGCATGGGAGACAGATGGTAGAGGGTGGCAAGGGGAATTGCGGAAGGTGGGGCGGCAGGTAAGGAGTCAGCTTCACTCCCTCAACAAATAAACAGTGAGACGCTCATAACAGCTAATCTCTATTGTGTAATGTGCTGCCATGTCATCTCACTTAACTCCACAGCCATCCCGTAAAGTTATTATTGTTATTTCCCTGTTTAATAAAAGGCAAGGAAATTGCATAAACTTGCTGTATTTGCTGAGAGTACACCCTTATTTACCAGGGATTCAGAATTCATTTATTACCTTCAGCTCCTATTTCTCCTATAACAAATATTCTCCATAAACATACATGTTCATGAAAATGTAAATGGATATTAGACACATAGTTCTCATATTTCTTTCATATTCTTTGATTCAACAAACATTTATTGAGAGCCTATATTGTGCCAAACCTCTTGCTGTGTGCTGGGGACACATAAATGTGGCCAATGCCCTGGTGGGGTAACATACTATCTGATTTCTTTAGATCCAAACGGATCGATTTTAGAGCTAGGAGATTTGCTAATTCGTGCTTTTTCTACATTACATATTTTAAAGAACAAATAATTAAGTAAAATGTAAGTATTATTCTGTGACATGTAGAAACCCAGAAGCTGAGATTTTAAATTAAAAGTAAATAAATATAAAGCAGTAAAATTTCCATTGACTTTCATTTGGTAGAGGGAAGAGTGGATGCAGAATCAGGCAGCCTGGGTTCTGCCCAAACCTGGCTGTTCTGTTAATTGGGCAAGTCCACGAACCTCTCTGGGCCTCAGTTTCCCCACTTATATCACGATAATAACAGCCAGTCTGTGTGTCTCAGAACACTGTAAGGATCATTGAGAAAATACTTCACAAACTGAAAGTCTTCAACAAAGAAGCAGTTATAATTACTTGTAAAATGAAGCAACGGTAGTGAATTATCCTGAGGTCCTTTGGTTTCACAGCTCTTGGACTTTGGAGAGAAGGAGAGGGGATAATCTGAGTAAATGCAAGCGGGAAGGAGCTAGCGGGTCTTCAGAGACCGCTGCTTAACCCTGAGCTCCTCATCTACCCTTTGACTATATCCACGATCCCTAGAGAACCTGGCTGACTGATTCCGTAGGAAGCCCCCAAACTTCACGTGGTCAATGATTCCACTGAAGAAACTTTATGGGATTGATTGTGGAAGACAACACGTATAAGGGTTCCTTGCCTTTTCTCATCTAAGGGTGGTCTGAAAAGAAGGAAGAAAAGCACAGACCATAGTCCCTCTTTGGAAGCTGGTTTGTTTCATGGGGGAAATCCGAGGCTACAGTGTACTTGGGAGGCAGATGAGGCCTTTCTTGTGGTATCCAGCAGGTGGCACCAGATCCCCAACACAGTCCCATTCTTTCAGAGGGCCCATAGCCATAGGACGCGTTTGGAAGGCAAGGAGAGAAACAAAAGAAGTTGGCCCTTGTTTATGTGGGGCAACAGAGCTGGATGTAAACACATGCACTGACATGAGCCCAGGTTCCAAGCCCTTGGAACAAGCCCTGAGCAGGAAAGTTCACACAAATAATATAATGCTGGGCACCCAGGAAGAAAGGGGGAAGGGGCGGGTGGAGTCAGCCAGGGGCTCACTAATGGTGGGCTGGGTGTGCTAAAGGAAGCAAAGTAGACAAAGTGGTGTTGAATGTGGACGTCGAGGGAAGCAATTCCCTGAACAGGCAACGATGCCCCGCCACCTTCCTCAGTAGTGGAGGTACTGAGTACTAGGTACCCAGAGATGACAGACCTAGTCCCTTCCTTCGAGGTAGTGCGGTCCTGCAGAACCAGGGGCCGAGGGAAGCCTGACCTGGGAACAGGAGGCAGGAAGGTGGTGGAACCTTAGGAACAGTAGGGGCCCAGGTGTGGGGTGTGCATGCGTGGGCTGTGTCTAGGGAACTTCTTTCTGAGCAAAGGTGGAGGCGGGATATGGATCTCAAGACCAGCCCGTGAGAGATTTACGAAAACTACCGATTCAGAGGATAAACCACAAACCAAAAGGACTGGTTACCTACAGGGTGCGTATGAGGAGGAGAGAGAGACCTTCCCCTGAGTCTTTTTGTGGAGCTCTGGCTCTTAGAACCGTGGTAATGCTCCACAAACCAACCCCTCCCCCCGCCCACCCCAAATATGAGCAAATAATTAAACCCAGAGATGGAAGATAAACAGTAACACATGGGCCTAACTGTATCCCAAATGCACGGCACAACCACAGTGGTAGAAGCAGAGAAGAAAAGGAAAAGAACTAACTTTGGAAAACTGTATTTTAATTGGACTCTATAACACTAACGACAAAAAGAACCCAAGCAATATAATCTAGTTAAAAGATATGTTTCTTGGGGCGCCTGGGTGGCTCAGTTGGCTAAGCGACCGAGTTCGGCTCAGGTCGTGATCTCACTCACGGTTTGTGAGTTCGAGCCCCGCATCGGGCTCACTTCTGTCAGCGCAGAGCCCGCTTCAGATGCTCTGTTCTCCTCTCTCTCTGTCCCTCCCTCACTCCTGCTCGTGCTCTCTCTCAAAAATAAATAACATGTTTTAAAACAAAACAAAAGAAAAGCAAACCAGAAAACACCTGTTGTTGCTGGAGTCCTACCCCAGCTGCTCCGTGCTGGGTCTGAGCTACGGCTCAGGCGTCCTTTCTTATGCAGTGCTTATCAAGTGCTTCTGACGCACAGCCGGGTGGAGGTCTCTCAATCCAAGAAGAGCAGGTGTATCATTTCCCAGAATAAAACCTGGCCAACTGTCCACCCCGTGTCCGAGCCCTAGAGCACGGCCCTTACCCTGCAGACACTTGGCTTAGGGCAGCAGGCAGGGGAGATGTGTCCCAGGGCTTCCCCTTCCCACCTATTTTCCACGGCTCCAGCAGGAGCCCCCACATTGGTTGTCCTTTGTTGGTGTAACAAGATGCCTGACCCTGAGATGAGCCCCACCCCGAAGAGCTCACCTTCAAAAAAAAGGCCCTGGTGCCAGACAGCAGGAGTTCTGACTGGGACAGACTGGTGCCGGCTTCCTCTCATGGTCGTCTTTGCGCCCCCACCCCCTATGGCTAGTTCTCCAGGCAGGCCCGTAAAGTGTGTTTATTTTTGTGGTTTTTTTTTAATTTATTTTTTTTATTAACGTTTATTTATTTTTGAGACAGAGAGAGACAGAGCATGAACGGGGGAGGGGCAGAGAGAGAAAGGGAGACACAGAATCGGAAGCAGGCTCCAGGCTCTGAGCCGTCAGCCCAGAGCCCGACGCGGGGCTCAAACTCACGGACCGCGAGATCGTGACCTGAGGTGAAGTCGGACGCTTAACCGACTGAGCCACCCAGGCGCCCCTATTTTTGTGTTTTTTTAAGTTTATTTATTTATTTTGAGAGAGAGAGAGAGAGAGCACAGCGAAGGGCAGAGAGAGGGGGAAAGGGGAAATCCCAAGCAGGCTCTGCGCTGTCAGCACCGAACCAGATGTGGGGCTCAAACCCGCGAACCGTAGGATCACGACCTGAGTCGAAACCAAGAGTTGGACGCTTAACCGACTGAGCCACCCAGTAAAGTGTGTTTAAAACAGAACATGGCTCCTGTTACTCCCCTGCTCAAGACTCTCCAAGGACTCCCTGACCTAGGATGAAACTCCAAATCCAAAGTCCATGCCCTAGCTGCAAGATCCCATGTGACCAGCCTCCTGGCCACATCTGTGTTCTTTCCCTGTCCCTTTCCCTGCAGCCCCAACTGTTCTAGCTATCTGAGCCTTGTCCCTGGTCCTCCAGCAGGCCAAGCACACTTCCTCTGAGGGCCTCTGCATGCGGGGTCCCAAGTGCCTGGAAGTGTCTGTCCCCAAATGACAGCCGGCTTGTGCCTTCCTACAGTCAGATCTCTGTTCCATGACAAGTCCTTCGGGCGGCTCTTGGGCCACTCCCTCTCCCCTAGGCCAAACGTCAGTCTTCCTTTGTAGCACTTCTCCTGCCCTGGCTTTATAGTGCATATGTAAAATCTGGCTTTTGTTGATGACGTGTGCCCTTTGCCACAGGGCAAGCTCAGGGTTACATCCCTTGCTGGGCCCAGCAAGGCCCAGCTCCTAGACGGCACTCAGCAACTCTTCTGAATTGTGTGTCTACACGTGTACATCTTTGTGTGTGTGTGGGGCGGGGGGTGCATGCACACATGTGCCCTCTTCCAGGCCACTCTTCCCTTCTCCTCCCAGAGAACCACTGCCTGGCCAGCAACGGTGGCATGAGCCTGTGTCCCCACAGCAGATGGGCATCCATCCGACACCAGCCTGCAGAGACCCCTGAGCTGGGCAGCCAAAGGTCCAGGTTCCTCAGAGGTCATCAGGACCAGCCTCTTGGGCTGCGCGGGACTCCCCAGGGTGCTTCCACTTATCCTGGAAACGGAGTGTGGCATTTTAGGTGGGAAGGGAGATACAAATTGTGAACTCTGATTAGTCCAAGTACTGTGACCTCATTTTATCCTTGAAGCTGATGAGGCAGGACAAACGGGTAGCTTAAAAAAGGGGCAGTTGGGGAGTCTGGGTGGCTCTGTCGGTTAAGCGTCCGACTTCAGCTCAGGTCACGATCTCGCGGTCCGTGAGTTTGAGCCCCGCGTCGGGCTCTGGGCTGATGGCTCAGAGCCTGGAGCCTGCTTCCGATTCTGTGTCTCCCTCTCTCTCTGCCCCTCCCCCCGTTCATGCTCTGTCTCTCTCTGTCTCAAAAATAAATAAACATTAAAAAAAATTTTTTTTTAAAAAGGGGCAGGAGGCGGCGATGGTAGAGAAGGAAAACAGAGCCTGTTGTATGTGACTCGGGAATGAAGAGTCTGGTGTCCTTGGGCAGAGGCAGGCAGTGTCCCCATCTCTGACTGCCCCTCTTGCCCAGCACAGGCGACCCAGCTGGAGTTCTAGCTGCCTGAAGAGTCCCTCTCTGATTCTGCCCGACCTCGTAGTCACACAGGCCTTGTGAGTCGTCACCAGCTTGAAGCGTCACCTGGCTTCTGGGACCTTTGGACTTCTCTGTGTGGGAGGGTGTGAGGACTCAAAGAGCAGTCCCCCCTTATGGGCCAGCACAGGGCCTGACACATGGGGGACGCCAGGGAAAAGGAACCGGTGTTCTTGTTCAGAAAGCCTGTCCCCTGCCTTACATGCGACTCCCATGTGAACCACTGACTCTGTGTCGTTCGGCCATCCCATCTTTCATTCACCCGGGATCTCTCACGAGGCTGTTGGGTATCGAATGGGGTCGGCGGATTCAGCAAATAAAAATGTAGGATGCCCAGTTAAATATGAATTTCAGAGAAACAATGAATTTTTTTTTTTAGCGTAATATGTCCCAGAAAGTGCATGCCCTATTGGGACATACGTACAGTAAAATATTATTTGTTGATATCTGAAATTCAATTTCAAGTGGGCGCCGTTGTATCTGGTAACCCCAGTTCTGAGGAGGGGCCATGGCCTCTGCCTAGTGCTGTTGGTGTCTCCCTCTCTCTGGGACATTCCCAGAGGGACTTGGTTGCATAAATGAGTGATGCGAAGTTCTGTCTTGCACGTGGGCTGGGTTAGCCTTTAAGAATACTAAAGGGGGCGCCTGGGTGGCCCAGGTGGTTGAGCATCCGACTTGGGCTCAGGTCATGACCTCACGGCTGGTGGGTTCGAGCCCCGCGTCAGGCTCTCTGCTGACAGCTCGGAGCCTGGAGCCTGCTTCAGATTGTGTCTCCCTCTCTCTCTGTCCCTCCCCCATTTGTGCTCTGTCTCTCTCTCTCTCAAAAATAAATAAACATTTAAAAAAATATATTTTTTTAAGAACACTAAGGAAATGGCTTCACAGACCCAAGCTCACTTGTGTACCTCTTATACTGACCGGAAGGAAACGGTCATTGACAACATTTAATTGTCTAACGTACGCGAATTGCCTCAAACACACTGTAGGTCCTGTCCTTAAAGAGTTTTGGTTTCATGATGGAAAGACAAATCCCAGAAAAAATGTCAGAATCAATGAGCTAATGAAGAGCTCTTTTAAAACGGTACATAGAGTCTGATAACAGCTTCGCACAGAAAGAGGAATGTAGGGAATACATCCAAATATACTTGGATAATGATGGGTTGTTATAACCCAAATGTCATCAGTCTTACCAGCTTCTGCAAATGAATGGCGTCATGTTAACAAACACAAGCAAAACCAAAGACCCACACTATCAAAAGGTTTTCGCTGATGCGTTCACAGAGCCTCCCGACCCCTTGGCAGTGACCTTTTGCCTCAGGTGTTTCTTAGCGTTTCCAGAGGGATCGTTTCCAGTTGCTTCCAAACCAGTCTGCACGCTTGGGTGGCTCACTGTGTCCCCTCCGTTTTCCAGTCCCTGCTCGCTAGTGTGTGCCGTCCCACAGATGCTTGGGGAGCGAGGGTCCTCACCAAGGCTGTGACACTCAGGGGCCGCGGAGGTGAGCAAGCAGCCCTGCTCTGAACCCTCCTACCTCCGGCCCCAGGCACCACACCTCCAAAAAGGCTCTCAGGAACACCGGATAGCCCCGGCTCTTGGTCTCGGCATGGTGGCCCACGACTTACTCAGGAAGTCTGTGCCAGCACGAAATCTCGCACCGAGAAGCTTCCGACACCGCCATCTCACCAGTGACGTTTTATTTTTGAAAGGAAAGATCATTACTTAAAAATATATACACCGTCCACATTCCGATTTTATCCTCTAGGAAGTTTAATTCCAAAGATGGCTGGGATGCAAGTGGACACAGAGGACCACGGTGACGGGCGGAAAGCCGACGGAAGGAACTGACCTCCTGGAGGTTTTATCCTAGAATCAGGTACGAGTTGAGAGCTTTGTTCTGCAGAAGCTTCATCTCCTCCAGCACCTTTTCTCCCGCCTTCTCCTCTGGCTGTGCTTGTTCTTTGGCCTCTCTGCATATCAAACACCCAACAAGGACACATCAGGGCATTTGGTAACAGCTCCAGTCACCACCTCCCATCCCCCCACGCCCTTCTGCTGGCTCGGGGATAGCGCGGTGAAGGCTGGACGACTTGTTTTACGTTTTTATACACGATTGATAGCATATATGTATATATGTACACACACATCTCAATGTACATAAACGTGTATGTATAACTACATGTATATATAAAAAACTATATTTAGCGATAATTTAGTTACCAGTGAAAACACTTGGCCGATAAGTGATGCAAACCTGGCTTCCGATCTTAGCTACACGCGTTTCTTAGCATGGCCAAGTTCCCTAATTCAGGCTCCGTTTCCAGACATACAGACAGTGGGAATTCCCACCTCCCAATATTGTCGAGGTGAAATGAGAAATTACTCCTAGACATCTTAGTATGATGTCTTCTGAATGCTCAGGAAGTGTTAGACGCTTCCTCACGTTTGTGAATGAAGCAGACACATAATATCTCCGACTCTGATGACGGCTCCAGAACCGGGGGAATCAAGAGGGAGGGTTCTGCATCTGGATCAAGTGATGGCTCGTGTGGAGCCCAGACTTTGGCTGGGCATGGCAAGGGGGTTGCTGGGTAGAAGTTTCCAAATGTCTGGCAAGGAAAGACCCAAGTGCATTTGGTTGAAAGGACAGATGTCTGAGGATGGTGAGCTCAGCTAGGTGATGTGCCTAGTTAGGAGAATACGATATAAACTCAAGTGTTTCTGGAACGTTTTCTAAGCAGGGTGAAATGTAAAGTTCTGACAAATGCCTGGCAGTTTTGAGAAAGCAGAAATATCTGAAAATGAGGAATTAAAATGTTCCCTGATGCATGTCATAAAAATATTAATTGGTATCATTTAATGGAATCAATCTCAGGGGCGGTGCCTGGGTGGCTCAGTTGGTTGAGTGTCCAACTCTTGATTCGGCTCAGGTCATGATCCTAGGGTCGTGGGATCAAGCCCCACATTGGGTTCCGTGCTGAGCGTGGAGCCTGCTTGAGATTCTCTCTCTCTGTCTCTCTCTCTCTCTCTCTGTCTCTGTCTCTCTCTCTCTCTCTCTCTCTCTCTTGCTCCCTCTGCCCCTCTCCCCTGCTCATGCTCTCTCTCTAATAAAAAAATTAAAACATTTAAATATATAGGTCTGTCTCCCTATCTTTATTAGTAAAGATACTAATGGTCGAATGATACTATGAAAATCTCAGAAGTGTCAAATGATGTGTCAGCAACTGAAGTCACCCTCACAGTTTCTTGGACATTTTGCATGATTCCCCTTAGGGGGGTCCTGAGCAGGCTGAGATCACCACGAGGGCAGCAAAGAACCTCTCAGGGTAATTACAGCTTTTGAGGGAGAACACATGATTCTTTGCATCCCTGAAAACAGAATTTTCCAGAGACCAAACAGATAGCAGTCCTTATGGGAAATTATACACCACGGATGTGTTCTTTTCATTCTGTCTACCTCCTGGTTGTGTGTGTGTGTGACAGTGGGGACGCTGGCAGCTTCTGCCTGAGGTTGAAGAGGTGAGGAAAAGGAACAAGCAGGGACAGAGAAGACAAAACAGCACAGGATAATGCTTGATACGAGCTGAAGAGAACCTGTGAACCAATGAACTTTCTAAAACCGTCTATGGGCTATCAACCTGTTGGAATAGTCTTCAGCCAATAAAATGATGATCACGTTGATAATTTTGCCATGGGAAAACATGTACATACAATAATGTAAACAGAAAAATAGGTGAATTGAAAATGCCATGATATGTCTATTGAAAGTGGGTCGAATGTTCTTGTATTTTTTAAGGTCTTTTTTGAAGTTTATTCATTTATTTTTGAGAGAGAGAGAAAACGTCTCTCACCCCTACATCTGTGCTTTTTGAAAAAAATTAGAAGCTGATGTGATGTGCAGAAATGTTTAGAGGTCACTCTTAGTTTATTTTTGTGGTAAAGCAGCTGAAATATGTAAAAAAAATACCACTGGGTGAATATATAAAGTAATAACTTCTGTTTCATTTAATAATAATTTGATAATCAGGTGGCATTCAACTTTTGCTCTGTAGTATAAAGGGTGAAAAACCACATTTAAGAGCACATGAGCAGAGAGGTATTACATATTACTCCATTCGTGTGGCAAGTCATTATTTGTCCAGGGGCAAGTTTTAAAATAGAAAAAAAGGGGCGCCTGGGTGGCTCAGTGGGCTGAATGTCTGACTTCCGCTCAGATCATGATCTCGCGGTCTCTAAGTTCAAGCCCGCATCGGGTGCTGTGCTGACAGCTCAGAGCCTGGAGCCTGCTTTGGATTCTGTGTCTCCCTCTCCCCCACTCTCACTCTGTCTTTCTCTCTCTCAAAAATAAATAAATACTAAAAAAAAAAAAAAAAGAAGAGTCTCTTAAAAAAATAAAATAGAAAAAAAAAGGGTTTTATTTAAAACCCTCAGTCAATTGTTTGAAACCTGAAACAAATGCAGTGCAAAGAGCATCTGTTTGTTGAGGTACATGAGGTTTGACATGTTGTGTTGTGTAAGATGATATTTCATTGGTAATTGACCAAAGCAGGCTCACTGAAATTCTATTTAACATTTTTCTACCTTAAATTTCCTTTTCCTAGAAACTGCTAAAAAATTTTCCGAGGAGTGTTGGTTTCTGTAGGCCTCTGAAACCATCACAAACAGGCCAAAGGAACCCCATACTAAGACATGTGGGGGGCGGGGAAGGGGTTAGTTCCTTTAAAAAAAGGCAAGGCCTCCCAAAACATTCCAAACAAAGTTCCAAGACAAACTGAGAAACTTATAACGTATCTAAGAAAGGGTAATTATCCTTAATGTACAAGAGACACAGAAATAAACGACAAACAGATAAATGCTTCTGGCAAAAAAGGCAAAGCGAGCCCCTAGTTAAAGAAGAAAAATAAGGTGATAATAACCTGGGAAACTATGTAACATCACTTGTACACACAGAAGTTAAAATGAAGACAATGAGAAGGTCTTTTTTAAATCTATCCTATTGCTAAAGAAGAAAAGAAAAATGATAGTTTTCCATGTTATTCAGGGCATTTGAATGTGGGCAGTCCTGACCTCTGCTGATGGAACTCTGAATGACAATTAGACTATATACAGTGATTCTCAATATGCAGTATGGAGTAAGCATGGAAATTTACTACGGCACAGTTGCTAACAGCAGAACACTGACAACTCAGAAGACAGTTAAATAACTTATGGTGGAATACAATGTCTACCTATATTTATAAATATATGTTTATGGTAGATTGATAAATAAAAGTGCAGAAGATGAAACATTATGAATAATATGTTAAATGTTATTAAAACATAAGTATATAATCAATATAATTATGTTAATATATATTAACATATGTAATGAATAATATAGATATTAAATAAGTAAATATTTGGAAGACCGTACATCAGAATGTACAAGTTACTGTCTCTGGTGGTATTATTGTTTTTATTTTTTGTATTTTCTGATTTTTTAATAACAAAAAGGCATTTTTAAATTATTTATTTTTATCTTTATTATTCTTTTTTTAAATCTGTATTTTTGAGAGAGAGACAGAGCACGAGAAGCAGAGGAGCAGAGAGAGAGGGAGACGCAGATTCTGAAGCAGGTTCTAGGCTCTGAGCTGTCAGCACAGAGCCCAACGCAGGGCTTGAACTCACGGAAGCGAGTTCATGACCTGAGCCGAAGTCAGACGCTTAACTGAGCCACCCAGGCGCCCCTATTTTTATTTTTTAATGTTTATTTATTTATTGAGAGAGAGGGAGAGAGAAACCACATTTGAGAGAGCAGGGGAGAGGCAGAGAGAAAGAATCCCAGGCAGGCTCTGTGCTGTCAGCACAGAGCCTGACATGGGACTCAAACCCACAGACTGTGAGATTGTGACTGGAGCCAAAATCAAGAGTCAGATGTCTGACTGAGCCATCCATACACCCCAAAAAGGCATTTTTTAAAAGAAAAAAAGACATTTTAAACAATATTTTTATGTTTATTTATTTTTGACAGAGAAAGAGAGCGAGAGAGAGCGGGGGAGGGGCAGAGAGAGAGGGAGACACAGAGTCTGAAGCAGGCTTCAGGCTCTGAGCCGTCAGCACAAAGCCTAACTCCGGGCTTGAACTTGCGCATGGTGAGAGCATGACCTGAGCTGAAGTCGGACGCCCAACCGACTGAGCCACCCAGGCGCCCCAAAAGAAAAACATTTTAAAAGCATACTTGGAATTTCAAACTTATAAACCATATGAACTATATCAGGTTATTTCCATTACAAAACTGTTCACCGAAACTAATGTTTTGAGGGATGACGATGTTTGCTTAGCTCTTTGGCCCCTGATGGAGAGGCGAAGGGAAACATTAACGTTTGCTGAGCGTATTAGCTCCCATCAAGCAACTGGCGAGACGTCCTCTCGTTGGTGTCTCACTTAATCCTCACGCCGTCTGTGAGGGACACTATGTTCCGCACGGTATAAACTAGGAACCCGAAGCTCAGTTACTGAGGTTAAGTGACATGGCTGGAGATCTCACGTGTAACACATGGTGGGGCTGAGACGTGGCTACAGGTGCCCCCCCCCAAACACACCTGTGAAATGAGATGATAAGCAAATGGAAAAATTGGATTCAGTTCTTAAATGTTCACTTACCAACCACATTTGAGGGCACGTAATTGTGCATAAACTAAGATATGTGCAAATCTCTCTTTTTTAAGCCTGAGGTATTTCGATTCGGACAACGTGACAATCGTGCACTTCATATAGGACACATTCGATCGGAAGGCTGCCCCTTCCTAAGCATAAATCATCTACTTACTTCTCCTTTTTGGTGTCCTTGTGGTCCAAGATAGGGAATTCTGCTTCAATTATTTCTGGAGTCAGTATAACTTCTACATTCTGTTCGCAGAGCTCACTGAAAAGGGAGAAGACGCTTAGCTGGCATGGATTTTCCTTCCCAAAATAAAATAGAGAAATATTCTGATCGTTTAAGAGTTATGTAATTCTTGTGGCTTTCAAGGTTAGTTCTACCCACTTTTGTTGAGTGTATGTTAAGAGAAGCATAAGGCTGGGGCACCTGGCTGGCTCAATCAGTTGAGCGTCCGACTCTTGATTTCAGCTCTGGCCATGATCTTACGGTCATGAAACTGAGCCGTGGAGCTTGCCTGAGATTCTCTCTCCCTCTGTCTCTGCCCCTCCCCTGCTTGCCTGTGTACTCTCTCTCTCTTTCTCAAAATAAATAAAGTTAAAAAAAAAAGAGTAGCATATAGCTGATAAATTGCTTTCCACCCAAAAACAATGGTAGGAATCATTATTTATAAGCAGAGAATAAAAGGGAATTTTTATTTTTTTTATTTTTAATTTATTTTTAATTTTTTTAATGTTTATTTATTTTTGAGACAGAGAGAGACAGAGCATGAACAGGGGAGGGGCAGAGAGAGAGGGAGAAACAGAATCTGAAACAGGCTCCAGGCTCTGAGGGGTCAGCACAGAGCCCGATGTGGGGCTCGAACTCACGGACCATGAGATCATGACCTGAGCTGAAGTCGGACGCTTAACCGACCGAGCCACCCAGGCGCCCCAAAAGGGAATTTTTAAAGTGAGGTTACAGAATTCATATTCTTTTCAAGTGCACGTTTGAAAATGTGTACCAGTCTTGACCATATCTTACCCCAAAATGAAAGCCTGAATGATTTCAATCTTCTGATATTATTCACAGTATGTTCTCTGGCCACCATGGAATTCAAGTAGAAACCAGTGAGAAGATAACTAAAAAATCCACAATTGCTTTAAAAATGAAATAATATAGGGATGCCTGGGTGGCTCAGTTGGTTGGGTATCCAATTTTGGCTCAGGTCATGGTGTCCCAGTTCGTAAGTTCAAGCCCCATGTCAAGCTCTGTGATGACAGCTCAGAGCCTGGAGCCTGCTTCGGATTCTGTGTCTCCCTCTCTCTCTGCACCTCCCGAGCTCGTGCTCTGCTTCTCTCTCTCTCTCTCTCAAAAATAAATAAACATTAAAAAATTTTTAAATGAAATAATATATGGGAAGGCAAGCTGGTGCAGCCATTCTGGAAAACAGTATGGAGGTTCTTCAAAAAGCTAAACAGAGAACTACCCTACGACCCAGCAATTGCACTATTAGGCATTTATCCACGGGATACAGCTGTGCTGTTTTGAAGGGACACATGCACCCCCATGTTTATAGCAGCACTATCAACAGTAGCCAAAGTATGGAAAGAGCCCAACTGTCCATCGATGGATGAATGGATAGAGAAGATGTGGTATATATATACAATGGAGTATTACTCAGCAATCAAAAAGAATGAAATCTTGCCATTTGCAACTACATGGATGGAATTGGAGGGTATTATGCTAAGTGAAATTAGTTAGAGAAAGACAAATATCATCTGACTTCACTCACATGAGGACTTTAAAACACAGAACAGATGAATACAAGGGAAGGGAAACAAAAATAACATAAAAACAGGGAGGGGGACAAAACAGAAAGGTTACAGGAAGGGTTGTGGGAGGGGGGGATGGGCTAAATGGGGAAGGGGCACTAAGGAATCTACTCCTGAAATCATTGTTGCACTATATGCTAACTAATTGTTTGTAAATTTAGAAAAATAAAAAATAAAACAAGTTAAAAAAAAAAAACAACAGAAACGTCATTCAGCAGTAGTAGACAGAAGTGTCATAGCAAGTTTCTGTTGTGGAAAGTACCCTCGAAAGCCACAAAAGCTGTTCCAGTCCCATATGATTGGAAACTCACGATTCCTAAGCAGCCACAGGCGGGTGCTCTGCAAACATCATCTTCTTGTGAGCAGTTTCCTGTCTCTAAGATGGGGATGACGGCGAGACCTCATCGTGGGGGGTAGATGAGACTGCGTGCAAGGTGCTGTGCCCGATACACAGGTAGTGCTTTAAATGTTTGTTATAATTACCACCCTCGTCATCAGCATCGGCATTATCGCCTGTAATTTTGACAACTTGCGTGAAATAGATACTCTTATTCTCATTTCACAGATGCGGACGCTGGGTCACGACAGTCCCCGCATCAGTGCTGAGTGGAGGGACAGCTAAGTTTTGGCCTGCTGGGCATCTCCCGTGGCCTCTGAACCTCGGGCAGATGCGTGCCATCCCGCCCTGGCTGCAGCGTCCTCACCGATGCCCGCAGGCAATGGTTTGAATGGACAAGACTCCAACCTTCCCATTCAGACCTGGGTTCAGTTTCAAATGCTCAGGTACTGCCAAATGTCACTGCGTGTGGGCAGGTCTGAGAACTAGATGCGCACCTCAGATATTTAGGATTTCACTAATGGATTATTTACATGTAAGAATGTTGACATGGGCACAATGACAGAAGATTCAAGGATGTATTTCTACCGGCTGTTGGACGCTCACCAGTAAAATCAAACTTAAGCGCCTTGGTTTGGGGTCTATAGTTGTATTTTTTTAATTAAATTTTTTTTTTTTTAACTTTAGAGTGAGAGTGTGAGGTGGGGGAGGAGGGGCAGAGAGAAAGACAGAGAGAGAATCTTAAACAGGCTTCACGCTCAGCGTGGAGGCTGATGCAGGGCTCAGCTCGATCCCACAACCCTGGGATCATGACCTGGGCGGAACTCAGGAGTTGGATGCTTAACCAACTGAGCCACCCAGGCACCCCCTTTTCTTTATTTTAGAGGAGCTTATTGTTTTTTATGCCTCTCCAAATCCTACCCTTTTTCAAGTACTAACCCAAGTTCACATGACCACTGAAGACTTCCAAGCCCACTTAGCACCACCTCTACTCTCTGGCTCCTTTGAGCTCCAGGGGCACCTAAAGATCAGCAAATGTGAGGCCGCAGAGACTGTGCATTCCCGACCGTGAATTCAGCATGTTATCCCCTAGGGAGGCCTGAACTCCTCTGGGTTGCAAGCTCGGACACCGTGTGCTCTTCTGAAATCTCTCACGGCACCTGGCATATTTTTGTGACACAGACCACATGAGAAGCCAAAGGCAAAAAAAGTACCGTTCTGCTGTTTCCAATCTGTCTTCTTCTGGTAGGGCCTCAAGAACGCTGGGGGCATTTATAGGAAGCATAACGGAATTGAAGGGATCACATCTGTGGAGGAATCACACAGGCAGCCAGGATAAATGCTCGCATTCACAGTCTTGGAATGCCGACATAACTTTCTAAAACACTTTTACTTTGCCACAGGGGAGGACTTTACCCTTCTGTCCTTCGCTCCTGAACACCCCCCATGTTTCCCTACAGACAAAGGCAGCAGGTGCAACAGGTAAGTAAAATCCATGAGAATGCGGCCCAACAAGCCATTTCCCAGAGTTTAGAAACAGAACTTTCAAGCTGGTAGTGTCTAAAATAATGTCATTTCCTGGGGGGCCTGGGGTGAAATTTAGATAGCTCACTTTTCAATTCCTAATATTTCCCCCCATCTTTACAGTCTCCCTTTATTGTTCTATTCAATTTCAGACCTTCCTCCAACCCCCTTATATATTGCTTGGTATTATATACTTAGAGCTTTATATAAAAATTCCCGGGTATCGAGCACATTAAAATATTTAAAAAAGGGAGAAAAAATATTGTTATTTTAGAGGTTGGCAACAGAATTCTGTTTCAAGATGGTAGAGGCATTTGCTTTTTTTCTTTCCTTTGGTCTCAATTACTTAAAAACCTTTAAAAATTGAACGCACAACAAAGAGGAAGAGAAAAAACATACGTGGGGTAAACGTTTTCAACAGTTTTCTGGAGTAAGTTTCTGGAGGCTGGGAAGAGTGTTGTCTCATGAAAAAGTACACAGTGACAGAGCGTAGAAAACGCAGGAAGGAAACCGGCCTCCTACAAACCCTAGAGAGGTTGTGGGCTGATGGTGAGACAGGAGGCAGGCACGGAAAAACAGGGGATTAACTGAAGCCTCCTTGGCATGTGCACCTATGTCTTTGAAATAAGCTTTTTTCTCTTTGTTTTTTTTTTTTTTTTCCTGTGCAAAAATGCACCTGCTTGCCAAGTGTAGAGAATGAATCAAACTAGGGCATATAGCTTTGCAGCTGTATAAAAGAGTGAGGAAGAGATCTATAAACTAATATGCAGCAATTTTCAGGAGATATTTTTTATAAGCAAAAAAAGCAACGTGCAGTAGAGCATATCTAGTGTGGCACTTTTTGTATAAGGCAGAAGGGGAAATGAGAAAAAAATATATATTCTGCTTAGCATTAGAAAAACTGTGAGAATGAGTCAGAAGACAGAGCTGGTTACTGACAAGGATGGGAGGGAGGTGGCCAGCATGGATACTTCTCTAAGTGTGCCTTTTTGTGTAGTTTTGAATTTGGAAAGCATGTCATTATTCTACATATTAAAAAAAAATAATGAGATTAAATCTATCACAGAGGGAAGCGGGAAAACCCCAAAGTGAAAGCAAACTGAAGCAAATAATATTTCACATGAATTCCACAATCACAGTGGAGGGAAAGAAAGAGAGAAAGAAAGAGGAAGAGGGAAGGAAAAAAGAAAGAAAAAAGAAGAAGGAAAGGAAGGAAGGAAGGAAGGAAGGGGAAAAGGGAAAAGAAAGAACTAATCTAAGAAACTTAGAAATGTAGTAGTTGACTGTCCGGTCACAGTTTTGGTGGGATGTGGGTAAAGGGGAAACTGAAGATAAACCTGAACTCTATTTATGATGCTTGTTTATTGAAACGGTTATCGGTGAAGCAATTCTGAAACTATTTTGGACGTACTAGGGAACAGAGTAATGAGTAAATATGTTGGGAGCCAAGGTTCTCACAGCAGAAGGGACATACAAATACAGAATGGGGGACAGCAGGCAATAACTTTATGGGTAGGACTGGAGTTACAAGCATTGCTGCGAATCCATAATTTCTAAAATGTGTGTACGTGTGTGTGTGCATGTGTGTATTTCCCCACCTACACTCCCTGGCGAGTCTGCTGAGAAGGCCAAGGAACAAACCCTCCGAGTAGCAATGTGAACCCCCAGCCCCCAGGTGTTGGGTTTTAACACCATTTCTTACTAAAGGGAACCTGGGTGCTACCACCAGGGATTAGTCCTATCTACTGACTTCATGACAAAGGTCCTAACTGACAAGCCCACTGACTGCCAGTGTCGCAGGGGATTCCAGACGGGAAGAGGTGCTGAGAAGTGGAGAGCCCAGATGCCTCTCTCCAGAGTTCGAGCCGGTCTGGGAACACAGCCAGGCAAGCATTTCTCATAAGACCAAACGTACCTGATTTTTAAATTCTGAGACTGTGTTTCTTTAACTTTTTTGTGTGTATTAATATGTTCTTCTGGAATTGAAATGGTGGAGACAGTAGATGGTGGTTGGGCTCTTTGTTTTGCTTTGCTTGTTTTTTTTTTTTTTTTTTAATTTCTTTTTTAACGTTTTTTATTTTTGAGACAGAGAGAGACAGAGCATGAACGGGGGAGGGGCAGAGACAGAGGGAGACACAGAATCGGAAGCAGGCTCCAGGCTCTGAGCCATCAGCCCAGAGCCCGACGTGGGGCTCGAACTCACGGACCGCGAGATCGTGACCCGGGCTGAAGTCGGACACTTAACCGACTGAGCCACCCAGGCGCCCGCTTTGCTTGGTTTTAATGCCTTTCTTGGCAAAGCAAAACTCGGACGGCTCTAAAAACGGTTCTCAGAATTCTTCTGGACGTTTCACTCGTCTATAAAGTCCGAAAGTTGGGGGCTCCTGGGTGGCTCACTTGGTTAAGCAACCAACTTCGGCTCAGGTCATGATCTCATGGTTCATGAGTCTGAACCCTATGCGGGACTCTGTGTGGACAGCTCAGAGCCTGGAGCCTGCTTCGGATTCTGTGTGTGTGTGTCTCTCTCTCTGCCCCTCCCCGCTCATGCTTTGTCTCTCTTTCTCAAAAATAAATAAACATTAAAAAGAATTTTTAAAAAATCCAAAAGTTGGGGTGCTACTGAATTAGGTAATTTCTTCTGTTGCTGCTGACTCTCGAGATGTGTATGGAAGTCCTAGAGACTCAACAAATTCGCACTGAATTTATTAAAGAGCAGAGAAGCCAAGCAAGCTTGTTTTGATTAGTATGAATACAAAAATGACTTGAAATAAATAAACAGTAAATAACCATATCGCATGGTCTGACAACAAACAGATAATTCTCAGGGGCAAAAGAAACATCTCATAAGTAATAGGTCATTTATCGAAGCAAAATGACAACAAAGTTGAAGTATCATTAATGGATTTGTAGAAACTTAAAAAAGAATACCATTATTATTTTGTAACTGCCTTTAAAAATAAAAACACGGGGGGCGCCTGGGTGGCTCAGTCGGTTGAGCGTCCGACTTCAGCTCAGGTCACGATCTCGCGGTCCGTGAGTTCTGAGCCCCGCGTCGGGCTCTGGGCTGATGGCTCAGAGCCTGGAGCCTGCTTCCGATTCTGTGTCTCCCTCTCTCTCTGCCCCTCCCCCATTCATGCTCTGTCTCTCTCTGTCTCAAAAATAAATAAACGTTAAAAAAAATTTTTTTTTTTAAATAAATAAAAACATGGTCTAGAATCTGACATCATGGAAATCCATGATAAGGAAACGTAGAATCCCCTCTTGATTTTATAATCTGTTACCCAATTACAGTTTATTTTGAAACAAACTGGCCCCACAGAGCACCCAGGCACAGAAGTTGAAACCAACAACTCATAGTTGGAGAGTTTTCTTTAATTCATGTAGAGTTCATGTTTAATTCATGGTTAATTCAAGCCCAAGGTAACTGCACTCTGACTGCTTTTTGAAAGAACAGCCTCTGGAAATTTTTCCAAGGACATGGGTTTGGAAGAAAAAAAAATAGGATTTTTTTTCCCCCTTAATTCTTGAGACTTCTGCGTGCCGAAAGCTGGTGGACACTTCTTACGATCTATCCATGGGTCATTTTGCTTATTCGGTCTCCTGATGGTACTCCACAGCCAGCTATGCCTGGTTGACTGGTTACCTGGGTGAAGCGTCCCTACCCTACACCAAATGTGTGTCAAGGTGGTGGCAGACCATCGCCATCTGGTGGCAGGAGAGCCACTGCAAGATTTAGTGGCTGGGGGGAGGGCAGGGGGGAGGGTAGAAAGGGCCGGGAAGAGTTATTATCAAGGATTGTGCTAGACGCTTCGCATCATCGTTTTACTTTGATCCACACAACAGTGGGTAGGACACCACTGCTGTCCCCGTTCACAGGTGAGGAAATTATTGCTCAAAGGGCTTCAGTAATAAGTAACTCGCCCAAGGACACAGAGTAGGTGACCTGCTAATGAGTTACAAAGGCAGGTCTCCAAGGGCTCCTCCAAGGCGTTCATTCTCTCTACAGTGCCATCGCTTCTCCTAATTCTGGAAATTTCAGATTTTAAAAACACGCTGAGGTGAAGAACAAAGATGTGGAGTTTATTTTGAGGTGGCTCCAGGATGGATGAAGTACGGAGGAACCCACAGAAAAGGAACTAATATCTTTGAGCCCCAACCAGGTCGCAAATCCTAGGCTGGGTGGTTTTTTTTTTTTTTTTTTTTTTGCTTGTTTCCTGTTCATCTCCAGGCAGAGGAGAGTATCTGAGAAGTGCTAATGAAATAATACAAAAGAAAGAGCATGTGGAAATGCCTGGGGAAGTGTGGCTGAATGTTGCTTAATTCTGAACCAGCCTTTCCTCTGGCAATGAAGGAAGAAGTAAAATTCAGTGGTCTAGAGTCACAAACTGGCTTTCACCGATCCCCTCAAATACCTGGGGAAGGCCGGAAGTCTATCAGGGTCACTGCACATCCAGTGACTCCCTGGTGGGAGTCAAGGGGCATAGTGCTCACCTGTGGACCTGGATAGTGGCAAAGCTCAGGTTTCCCCCGGGGGGTGGGCCTCATTTTGGATCAAAGGACTTGAACGAAAGGTGACTGCCTGCCGATGGCCATCATTGTGAATACTAGTCACATTCACTCACCAATAACGGATTTAACTATGCTTGTAAGAACAGTGGACTAAAGAAGCAAATTCAGGGGCTCAGGAATGGGGTACTGACCAGCCAGAGTCCCAGAGAAAAGGCACCGGACTCCTCGTTTGAGATCTTAGGGCTCTGAAGAGGTGTTAAATAAGCAAACTAGCAAAAAAACGTGGCTACTCTAGATTTCTTCTTTCTTTGGCCCAACAATATTCTCATCTACCCATTCTGTTTCTGCAGCTGTGGCACCTCGCAGGGAACGCCAGGCTGCGGCAGAGAGAGGAGTACACGCTCTAGAATCGGATAGGGAGGGTGTTGAAGGCTCATCTTGGCAATTCAAAAATGTTAAAACCTGGCCATGAATATTTAAGCTGAATTATATGGATTGGTTGTCCACGTTTATTGAAATATGGCCAATCAAAGCATAAGAGACTCTTAAAAACTGAGAACAAACTGAGGGTTGATGGGGGGTGGGAGGGAGGGAAGGGTGGGTGATGGGTATTGAGGAGGGCATCTTTTGGGATGAGCACTGGGTGTTGTATGGAAACCAATTTGACAATAAATTTCATATATTGAAAAAAAAAAGAAATATGGCCAATCAACCACTTGGGACATTCATTTTTTTTTTTTTATTTTTTTTTTCAACGTTTTTAATTTATTTTTGGGACAGAGAGAGACAGAGCATGAACGGGGGAGGGGCAGAGAGAGAGGGAGACACAGAATCGGAAACAGGCTCCAGGCTCCGAGCCATCAGCCCAGAGCCTGACGCGGGGCTCGAACTCACGGACTGCGAGATCGTGACCTGGCTGAAGTCGGACGCTTAACCGACTGCGCCACCCAGGCGCCCCGGGACATTCATTTTTTTAACAAGTAGACCTCAATGATGATAATTCAAAATACGTGAATCAGTTATACACATCATCATATTTCTCTAACTAGCAAACTTCCCTCACACACTTCAAGTAGGATTTGATACATTATTGGCATTTAACTTTGAGGATCTTAACCTCTGTGATCCGTGGGGCAAACATGCCCCTGGGAGACACACAGATGAGTTGTGGCTTACCTCTGTGTAGTCGCCATCTTCGAGGTTTCCGGCAGGAATGAGAGGGCCAGGGGCTGGAACTTACGCCAGTTCATTATTCCAGGAATAATGTCCTGTAGGGAGAGCCGGCACAGGATCTGACATGTAAGGGAACTGTGTGGTGAGGTTCAAGTCTAGGAAGGACTTCCGTTTCACTTAACTGGCTTTTTTTGCAGCCTTAGAAGTTAAGTTCCAAAATGTATTTATTTATGCATTTATTTTAAATGTTTATTTTTGAGAGAGACAGCATGCGAGCAGGGGAGGGGCGGAGAGAGAGGGGGACAGAGGATCCGAAGTGGGCTCTGTGCTGACAGCAGGGAACCTGACATGGGGCTTGGTGCTTGAAATCACAAACCAAGAGATCGTGACCTCAGCTGAAGTCAGATGCTCAACCGATTGAGCCACCCAGGCGCCCCAAGCCCCAAAATGTATAATTTCATGAAGTTTGACTGAAGTGTTCCGAGGTAAAAGACAATTTCTCTAGCAAAGGGCACTACACAATGCTGTATGGAACTTAAGTAGGGGTGAAGGAGACCTTTTCTCCCCCCTGATTCATCAGGCACACAAGAAAATTCTCCTGGTGATGGAGGACAGATCGGACCTTTCAATCTGTTTGGTGAATGTGATGCTAAAGCAATATTCAAAGCGATGGGGGTTCATCAAATGGCATTCCGGGCAGGGCAAAGTGCCTGCAAATGCACAGAGATGCAAAGGAGAGCACTGTCAGGGGACCAACAGCTTGGCTGAGTGCAGGTCTAGATGGGGCCTGGTGGGAAGTGAGTCTGGACAGGCAGGCTGGGCAGGAAGGGCCTAGCCAATGATCGGGGCTCATTGGGGCCGAGCCAATGAGCTCCAGCCGCGCCCTCGGGCAGCAGGGACCACTGAAGGTTATTAAACTGGAAAACAAGACCCGATTTGTGTCAAGGGAAGGTTTCCAGGGAGGGCTGACCGCACAGTCAGTCCGTGGGGTGAAGTAGAAGGAGACTTGCCTGTTGTGTGGGGCACACTGGGGGATCCGGTGATGGGCAGATATGGGGCAGGAAGGAGAGGGAGTGATCAAGGACCACATGGGTCACTGCACAAGAGCATGGAGAACAGAAAGGCAAGTGGGCAGCCCAGGAAGGGGAGGCGGTATGAGGTCTGACTGGCAGAAGCAGGGCAGAGACAATGATCTGAGTTAGGGACTTCTTGACTTTGAAGGGCCTGAGGGCCCCCTTTAAGAGATGTCTCTGGACATTCAGGTCAGGTTGGTCATCTCAGGGGAGAAGGAGTTCTCTGGAGCCTCTCCTGTACTGTGCACTGGTCACATTGCCACCTTGTCCATTCTGATGTTTCTGTACTTGATGAAAGAGGAGGTCAGGTTGTGAGGTTACACCAGGCACATGACCATCTTCTACATGGTTGAAATAGGAAGAAAATGAATAGTAGTCACAGCTTTCACGGGTAAAAGAGAGTGATAACGTTGAAACAATCGGCCACATGCTGCCTGAGACATGGGCATGGAGGGGACAAGAGCAGCGCCGGGGCTGTGGCTGCAAACCTTCTTCTTGACTCCAGCTGCGACCCTCTATCCTTGTCCCCTGCCCTTCCCTGCAGCCCAGGGCCAGCCGCGACAGTGAGCCCACCGTTGGCATTACCGTGTGATGAAGAAACTGCTTTTGGGTGAGAGGAATGCTGGACCCCCTGTGGGACTCCTTGATGAACTTGTACTTGGGGTGAGGGCACAGATGGTAATCTATCAAGGTTTCTGCGTAGGTCAGAGGGTGCATCACAGGAAATAATCCTGGGTTGGGATTCTGCAGGAGAGAGACAGAGAGAAAGAGAGAAAAAAATCTCTTTTGTTTACCAGTTTCTAAGACAGGCACAGGCCAGGCGACAGCGAGTGTTGTCCATGGCTCCTGCTAGCACTAACACTCTGGGTCCTCGTCAGCTCGTCTGGGAAAGAGAAGCCGCGGAAGAGACACGTCTTCAAATTGGTAGCAGCCACAGTCATTCATAAATGCCACTTTTCTGGTTCAAGAGCCTCAGTACATGCCATGTAGATTTACTAAGTTCTCGTGGAAACAAGTACAACTGAAATCATAGCTTAAGACAGCTTAAAGTTCTGTATTTATTTCTAAATTTGATGAATTAGGGGACTCTATTAGATAAGCAAACTGGCTTTAAAAAGCAAATAAGCTTCTGGGTTTGAAAACAAAAATAGCTTCTTGAAGACTACTTTAAAGACAAGACAAAGAAGAGGATGACATTTGATAGATCAGGAAATGTCAACATTTAACATTGTTTTGGTAATGTTTTAATTCAGGAAGGCTCCATTTGGAAGCAGTATCTGGTTTTAAGGGAGATCCTGTTTTTTCCTAATTTTCCAACAGAACTAATGGAGGCCCAGAGCAATTATATCACAATAGGAAAATAGAGAGCCTTTTAATGTCCCTTCTGGGGCTTGTCCAACAAACCCTGCTCTTGTCCTACACAACAATGGAGCTTTTGTCCCTCACGGTTGTTTAATTTCAGATGTTTAAGAACCACTAACTTGACACTTGGTTCTTTTTGTATGCTCATCTGGTTTTTATTTTTTCTTTATTACGTCTATTTTTTATAATTTTTTAATGTTTATTTATTTTTGAGACAGAGGAGCGGAGGAGGGGTGGAGAGAGAGAGGGAGACACATAATCTGAGGCAGGCTCCAGGCTCTGAGCTGTCAGCACAGAGCCTGACGTGGGGCTCGAACTCACAAGCTGTGAGATCATGACCTGAGCCGAAGTCGGACGCCCAACCGGCTGAGCCACTCAGGAGCCCCTCATGTTTATTTATTTTTGAGAGGGAGAATGTCTGCACAAGCAGGGGAGGGGCAGAGAGAGAGGGAGACACAGAATCCGAGGCAGGTTCCAGGCTCGGAGCTGTCCGCACAGAGCCCGATGCGGGGCTTGAACCCATAAACTGTGAGATCATGACCTGAGCCGGAGTCGGACAGTTGACCGACTGAGCCACCCAGCTGGCCTCTGTTCGTGTGATTTTTAAGGGCATTTTTTTTTTTTTTTTTTTACAAAACAACAAAATTCCACATGGCTTACAGAAACCCAGTCTCACTGCCAAGCAACAAATGTCTCTCACAAAGAAGAAAATGTAGCTAGCCAGGTGGGGAGGAGGGGGGGAGCCCCAGAGCACCCAGATGTCAGGGGTAGGAGAGCTGGCATCCTCGGTGGTGTACTAATCAAATGTGGCCCAGCCATGAGCACTGCCAAGAGTATATGCTGTTGGTGCAGAGGCTGACCTGCAGCTAGAGCCAGGGAGAGAGATGCGGAGAGGACCCCTGCCTGAACGGGAGGGTACAAAGGAAGGTGCGGGGCAGGGAGAGGGAAGGTGCCCCCTGGTGGAATCCGCAACACCCACAGCCTTGTAGAAACAAGCAAACCCCTCAGTGAGCAGTTGCGGTTGAAAGAAGAGTTAGGGTACACATCTACATGTATTTTTTTGACAGCAGCAGGTTCTTTTCAGGTCCCTCAAAGCACTGCATGGGGTGGGGGCAGAGACAGAAGAGAATGGGCTCCCGTGGAGCCCAAGGGAAGACCCCTTACCCAGTTAGGGGCCGGAGGGTTGGAAGGGAACAAGGTGAAAGTGGGGGCCCTGGTGGGACAAAGCAGGGGAGGTCTGAGAACAAAGAGAAAGGTGGGTGAGGAGGAAAGATAGTAAGGAGGGGGGTGGTGGAGGAAGTGGGGGGCATTTCGTGTTCCATTCAGTGCATTTCAGAAGGAGAACCCAAGGACGGAAGACAGAACGATCCCCCCAGTCCTCATTGGGCGAACCAGGTCGTCTGTATATTACACCACAGAGATGCCCAAGGAGCAAGGAGGACTTTGGCCACCCCCAGCCAGGAAGCGGGGAAGACCAGCAGGACTGGAGAAGGGACAAAGGAACACAGCCCCACCTCAGGGGTAAAGAGAGCGATTGGAGGGTAACAGTCTGATAACTGCTGACTCCCACCACCAGGAGTCACCCCTGAGGTGACCGAAGGCCAATCGGGAAAGTGCCTGGGAAGGGACTCTAGGGGGAATTGGGGCAGGAGTGACGGAGACCTCAGTGGGGCTGGGTCACTGTGAGACTAGGAGACAGCGTGATGGCGGACAGGCCGGCTGCACCCTAGTCAGGTGGTGAGGAAGGCAACAGTGCCCAACACCAGGGAGGTGAAATTAGCTGCGTGGCCTTCAGGAGCCTCTCCTACCCTGCTTGATTGAGGGCCAGTGAAGTTGTGTGGCCGACTCTCTGGATGTGCCTTGGGGCCAAGGGTGATTAATGAAGGAAATGCTTTTGGAAACGGCAATATCACTATCTTTAATAGTTGTCATACTTCAGATTCCCCTGGGTGGCCATTGCCACCAGAGTAAGCGGCCTGAGTGGTCATCCCATAATTATTTTAATTCTCATTTTCCTCAGACTAATGCACGCATGTGGCAGCAACTCGTCCAGGCTGGAAGGGTTTGTGATGAAAAGCGATGGGGCTCCTGAAGACCATTCCTGTCCCCAGGCCCATATCCCAGAGGCTGTTTCTTTCCATTATGTCTGAGTTTTGTGCCTCCAATGGCCATTACTCTAAACATTATGCTTATTCTTCCAGCTCTCTATTACCAACCTCAGCCAGTAGCCATTGACTCATTCCTATGCGAATGGGGATTTTGCTCATGTACACCAATGCTCCTTCCAATTTTGAAAATCACATTGTTATTTTTAGTGCTGCTGTGAGTTATCTTTGTGACTTGGAAGGATGCACTTATACCCCTATTTGTTGTTTCATTATCTTTGGCTGAGTATTTCAACTCCCCCCTCACATGCGATGAAAACATTACCATTCCTATGCTTTCTTGTAACCCTCCTGCCCTCTTCCACAGTCTTGCTTTTATGTCATGGAGATGGTTAACATCTGCCTTCTGGAACCACAGTCAAGACCTCCATACTTTGTTCATTAGTTGTCTTTGAAAGTTGGCAAATAATAAAGAGCATTTCTTTTGTCTTAACTGTGGAAATATGTTTCTCTGCCAGGCCAAGTGGAGGCTCAGATTATAGTTCTTTTTTTGTGTGTGTGAAGGTTCACTATCAGGTCACTGACAGAAAAAGAGTCCCAGTAGCAAGGCTAACTGGATTCCACTTTTTCTTTTATTTACCAGTAACTCTTAAAAATGACATCGAATTTTAGTTCGGTTTCCTATTTGGAACAAATATCGATTTTTAGTTGATTCTTTTCTCCCCTAAAGTTTATCTTATTATTATTTTTTTAATGTGTATTTACTTATTTTGAGAGGGAGGCAGAGAGCTAGCAGGGAAGGGGCAGAGAGAGAGGGAGATAGAGAATCCCAAGCAGGCCCCACGCTGTCAGTACAGAACCTGACATGGGATTCGAACTTACCAATGGTGAGATCATGACCTGAGCTGAAACATAGAGTCGGATGCTTAACTGACTGAGACACCCAGGCACCCCATCAATTCTTTTAAAAAAAATTTTTTTTTAACATTTTATTTATTTTTGATAGACAGAGAAAGACAGAGCACAAGTGGAGGAGGGGCAGAGAGAGAGGGAGACACAGAATCTGAAGCAGGCTCCAGGTTCTGAGCTGTCAGCACAGAGCCTGACACGGGGCTCGAACTCACAAACCGGGAGATCATGACCTGAGCCGAAGTCGGACACTTAACCCACTGAGCCACCCAGGCGCCCCTCCCCTCTAGAATTTATAATGGCTTTTTCTTTTGCCTGGATGATGTACCTTTCTCAGGTCCTTGAATGTTTCCATCCTTTCGACTGCACTGTTAGTGTGTGGGGCCCACCCTTCCCTCTACACCTCTTTCCCAGAGCCCTTTACCTTTCCTCCTGCAGGCTGAATGCAGCAGGACTTCTCGATAATGCTTTCCAACTGGTATTTCTTCCCTTTGGTTTTTGTTTCTTTTCTTAGGGTTTCCAAATTTCTTCTTTTATAGCTATACTGATATAGAACTGACACACAATAAACTACACATATTAAAAGTATGTAATTTGATGTCTTGATGTATGTTACATCTGCAAAACCACCAGAAAAATTACAAACATCTCAGGAGCGCTTGGGTGACTCAGTCTGTTAAGCGACCAACTTCCGGCTCAGGTCATGATCTTGTGATTCACGAGTTTGAGCCCCACATCGGGCTCTGTGCTGACAGCTTAGAGCCTGGAGCCTGCTTCGGATTCTGTGTCTCCCTCTCTCTCTGCTCTTCTCCTGCTCATGCTCTGACTCTCTCTTTCAAAAACAAAAACATTAAAAAAATTAAATTAAAAAAAATTTAAATTAAATTAAAAAAAAGATCAAGATTTTTCTTGATCACCCTCCAAAGTTTTCTCTTGTCCCTTTGTAAGCTCTCTGTCCTTCTTCCTTGCTCCGCCATACCAATCCATCCAACTCATCACTACACAGTCAGTAATCTGCTTTCTGTCTCTATAGATTACTTTAGATGTTCTAGACTTTTACACAAATTGAATCATACAGCCTGTATTTGTTTTTTGGTCTGATTTCTTTTACTCGGCATAATTATTCTGAGAATCATCCATGTTGTTACATGTATCAAGAGCTCACTTTTTCTAGGTTACTCAAAAAAAAAAAAAAAAAAAAAAGAAAGAAAGAAAAAGAAAAAAGAGAAAGAAATACCATATGACCCAGCAATTCTACTTCTGGGTATTTATCCAAAGAAAATGAATACATTAATTTTAAAAGATATATGCACCCCTGTGTTCACTGCAGCATTTTTCACAACAGCCACCATATAGGAGCAGCCCATGTCCATCAATAGGTGAATGGATAAAGAAGATACGGTACAGGGGCGCCTGGGTGGCTCAGTCGTTTAAGCGTCCGACTTCAGCTCAGGTCACGATCTCACACTCCGTGAGTTCGAGCACCGCGTCGGGCTCTGGGCCGATGGCTCGGAGCCTGGAGCCTGCTTCCGATTCTATGTCTCCCTCTCTCTCTGCCCCTCCCCCGTTCATGCTCTGTCTCTCTCTGTCTCAAAAATAAATAAAACGTTAAAAAAAAAAAAAGAAGATACGGTACATATATACAAAGGAATATTAATCATAGAAAGAATGAAATATGGCCATTTGCAACAATATGGATGGACCTAGAAGGCATTATGAAAAATGAGGTAAGTCAGACAGAGAAGGACAAATATGGAATGATTTCACTTACATGTGGAATCTGAAAACAAAACAAACAAGAAACCAGACTCTAAATACAGGAAGCAAACTGGTAGTTGCCAGAGGGAGGTGGGTGGGGAGATGGGTGAAACAGATAAAGGGGATTCAGAGGCATAAATTTCCTGTTATAAAATAAATAGGGGGCGCCTGGGTGGCTCAGTCAGTTAAGCTTTCGACTTAGGCTCAGGTCATGATCTCAGGGCTCATGAGTTCGAGCCCCGTGTCAGGCTCTGTGAGGACAGCTTGGAGCCTGGAGCCTGCTTCAGATTCTGTGTCTCCCTCTCTCTCTCTCTGCCCCTCCCCTGCTCATGGTCTGTCTGTCTCTCAAAAATAAATAAACATTAAAAAATTTTTTAAATAAATAAGTTATGGGGGTGCAAAGTACAGCATAGGGAATATAGTCGATAATACTGTGATAACACTATACAGTGACAGATAGTGACAATACTTCTTGCGGTGGGCACTAAGTCATAAATTAATGTTGAATCACTATGTTACACACCTGAAACTAATATAAAATTGCATCTCAACTGTACTTCAGTTTTTAAAAAAGGAGTTCGGCTTTCAGCTCAGAGGAGGCAAAGGTACAACTGTCTTCCATTGTCCCAAATCCAGGTTCATCTAACACCAGCCGCCTCCAACATGTGGCCCAAGTTCGACCCCAACAAGATCAAAGTCATATACCTGAGGCGCACTGGTGGGGAAGTTGGTGTCACACATGAACTGGGCCTGAGGATTGGCCCCCTGTGTCCTTCTCCTAAGGCAAATGGTAACTAGAACAGTCTATGGATTACGGTGAAACTGACCATTCAGAACAGACAGCCCCAGATTGAAGTGGCACCTTCCTGCCTCTGCCCTGATTATCAAAGCCCTCAAGGAACCACCAAGAGACAGAAAGAAGCAGAAAAACAGTAAGCACGGTGGAAATATCACTTTTGATGAGAGCGTCAACATTGCTCAACAGATGCGGCACCGATCTTTAGCCAGAGAACTCTCTGGAACCATTAAAGAGATCCCGGGGACTGCCCAGTCCGTGGGCTGCAATGCTGATGGCCGCCACCCTCATGACATCATAGATGACATCAATAGTGATGCGGTGAATGCCCAGCTAGTGAACAATAACAACAACGGAAAATATCGCAATAAAGGATCATTTGGCAAACCACCACCATCGCCACCAGTAACAACAAAAAAGGGTTCATTGCTTTCTATTACTGAGGAGTAGTCTACTGGATAGTAATACTACAGTCTGTTTATCCATTAACCTATTGGTGGTCGCTCTTTTCCAGGTTGGGGAACATATAAAGCTGCTATGAGTATTCTTACTCAAGCCTCATGCTTCCATCTGTCTTGGGTAAATACCTAGGACCAGAATAGCTGGATCATATGATAGGTATATGTTTACTACTAACTTTTTACCTCTGTAAGAGACTGTCACACTGTTCAAAGTAGTCGTACCATTTTACATTCTCACCAGCAGTCTTTTTAATTTTAGATATTCTAACGAGGTATCTCATTGTGGTTTTAATCTGTATTTTGCTAATAACGCATTATTTTGAGCACCTTCTCATGTACATATTTGTCACCTGTGTATTTCTGGTGGAGATCTTTTGTCCATTTTAAAATTGGGTTGTTGAGGGGCGCCTGGGTGGCTCAGTCGGTTAAGCGTCCGACTTCGGCTCAGGTCATGATCTCAAGGTCCGTGAGTTCGAGCCCCACGTCGGGCTCTGTGCTGACAGCTCAGAGCCTGGAGCCTGTTTCAGATTCTGTGTCTCCCTCTCTCTCTCTCTGACCCTCCCCTGTTCATGCTCTGTCTCAAAAGTAAATAAACGTTAAAAAAAAAAATTAAAATTGGGTTGTTGAGGCATGTGGGTGGCTCAGTCAGTTAAGCATCTGACTTTTGATTTCAGTTCAGGTCATGATCTCATGGTCGTGAAATCAAGCCCTGAATCGGGCTCTGTGCTGGGCAGGGAGCCTGCTTAAGATTCTCTCTCTCTCCCTCTGTCCCTACCCTGCTCTATGGCATGCATGTGCTCTCTCACTCTCTCTGTCTCTCAAAAAATAAAAAATAAAATTGAGTTGTTTTCTTAGTATTGAGTTTTGAGAGTTCTTTCTATATTCTGGATATAAGTCTTTTACCAGATATTGTGATTTCAAAGTGTTTTCTCCAAATCTGTGATTTATCTTTTCATTTTCTTAACAGTGTCTTTAGAAATGCAGGAATTCTTACTTTGGACAAAGTCTTATTAATCCATTTTCCCCCCATTCATGGATTGTGGTTTTGGTGTTCTAAGAAATCTTTGTCTAACCCAAGTACACACAGATGTTCTTCTATGTGTTTTCTAGAACTTTTCTAGTTTTTGGTTTTATATTTAGGTCTATGTTCCACTAATTTTTGTAAACAGTGTGAGGTACAGATTAAAGTTCTTTTATTTTTATTTTTGGTAAATAGATACCCAAATATCCTAGCAGTATTTCTTGAAAAGACTATCTTTTCTCCAATGAATTGTCTTTGAGCTTTGTCAAAAATTAACTGGCCATGTATGTATGAACACATTTATTTCTTGATTCTCAATTCTGTTCCATTGATCTGTTTGTCTGTTTTTATGCAGATACCATACGGTTGTGGTCAGTGTAGCTTTACAATACCCACTGAAGTCAGGTAACGTAGATCCTTCAACTTTGTTTTTCAAAGTTGTTTTGGATATATTTGCATTCCAAATAAATTTTAGAGTAAGCTTGTCAATTTCTTTAAAAGTGGGGTGGGGGTGGGCTGCAAGCTTTCGAGTGGATTGTGTTAAATACTTTTACGTTACTTTGTACATGTGATGTCTTAGCAATATTAAATCTCCCAATCCATCAATATGGTGTTATTTCACCATTTATTTAGATCTTTCTTGATTTCTCTCAGCAATTTTTCTTAATTTCGGTGTATTAGTCTTACATGCTCTTGTCAGGTTTATCCCTAAGTGTTTCATATTTTTTGGAGCTATTGTTCAGTGAAATGAATTTTAAAAATTTCAGTTTTGGACTGTTTGTTGCCAGTATATAGAAATATAGCTGATTTTTGTGTCTTGATCTTATATCCTGCAATCTTGGTAAATTTACTTATTGGTTTTATCAGATTTTTGGATAGATTCAATTGTATGTTTTGCATAGACAATAATTTTGTTTCTGAATACAGATAGTTTTGCTTTTTCCTTTCAAATATAGAGGACTTTTATTTCTTTTTTTCTTGACTTGTTACACTGGCTATAGTTACAATCTTAATAGAATTAGTAAGAGCAGACATCCTTGCCTTATTCCTGATCTTAGGGGGAAAGGATTCAATCATTTACCATTCAGTATTGTGCTACCTCCAGGTTGGGTTTTTTTTTTTTTTTTATGTTTATTTATTTATTTTGAGAGATAGAAAGAGCATGAGTGGGGGAGGAGAAGAGAGAGAGGAAGAGACGATCACAAGCAGGCTCTGTACTGTCAGCACAAAGCCTGATGCATGGCTCGAATTCGCAAGCCATGAGATCATGACCAGAGCAGAAATCAAGAGTTGGATGCTTAGCTGCCTGAACCACCCAGGTGCCCCTCCAGGTGTTTAACAGATACTCTTTATCAGGTTGAGAAAGTTCCCATCTGTCTGTCACTTACTGAGACTAAGTATCAGGAATGACAGACTGCTCCTCTGTACCTATAGAGATGCTCATGTTTTTTTTAGTCTGTTAAAATGGTGAAGTACCCTGAGTTTTGAACATTAAACTAATTTTGTGTTTCTTGCATAAGCCCCTATTTGCTCATGATACATTATTCTTTTTGTATGATGAATACGATTTGTTAAAATTTTATTTGCTTGTATTTTATTTGCATGTATTTATTTATTTGCATCTATGCTCATGAAGGATATTTGTTGATCCTTTTCCTGTAATGTCTCTGTCTAGCTTTGGCATTAGAGTAATACTGACTTCTAGAATGAGTTGAGAAGTAATCTCCTCTTCCCTTTTCTGGAAGAGTTTTTGTGGATTTGGTATCATTTCTTCCTTAAAACGATTGCTGAATTCCGCAGTGAAGGCATCTGTACCTACAGTTTTCTTTGTGGGAAGGCTTTTAATCACCAATTCAATTTTTAAAATAGATATAGAGCTAGCAGAGTTATCTATCTCTTCTTGAATAAGATTTACTATTTTGTACCTTTTAAGGAATTTGTCCATTTAACTTGTTGAACTTATTGGCATGAAGTTTTTCATAACATTAACTTATTATCTTTTTAATATCTATAGAATCTGTAGTGATGTCACTTCTCTCAGTCCTGATATTGATAATTTATGCCTTTTAACCATTTTTTCCCTAATCAGTTAGATTACAGTTTTATCCAGTTTACGGATCTTCTCAAAGAACTAGTTTTTCTCTATTGTTTTTCTTTTTTCTGTTTCACTGGTTTTCAATCTAATCTTTGTTATTTCTCTTCTCTGATTAGTTTGGATTTCATCTGCTCTTCTTTTTTGAATGTCTAAAAGAGTAGCTGAGGACATAATTTAAGTCCCACTCTTACTTTCTAATGTAGGTGTACAGCATTATAAAATTCCCACACATTTTTTTTGTTTTCATTTTCACTAAGTTAAAAATACTTTCCAGGGGCGCCTGGGTGGCGCAGTCGGTTAAGCGTCCGACTTCAGCCAGGTCACGATCTCGCGGTCCGTGAGTTCGAGCCCCGCGTCAGGCTCTGGGCTGATGGCTCGGAGCCTGGAGCCTGTTTCCGATTCTGTGTCTCCCTCTCTCTCTGCCCCTCCCCCGTTCATGCTCTGTCTCTCTCTGTCCCAAAAATAAATAAAAAATGTTGAAAAAAAAATTAAAAAAAAAATACTTTCCAATTTCTCTTTTGATTTCTTCCTTGGACTATAGGCCATTTAAAATTTTTTTAATGTTTGTTTATTTTTGGGAGAGAGAGAGAGAGAGAGAGAGTGAGCAGGAGAGGGGCAAAGAGAGAGGGAGACACAGAATCCAAAGCAGGCTCCAGGCTCTGAACTGTCAGCATGGAGCCCAATGCGGGACTTGAACTGTGCATGAACTGTGCAATCATGACCTGAACAGAAGTCGGATGCTTAACTGAGCCACTCAGGTGCCCCAATATAGCCTATTTTATAGTATTTAATTCAGCTTCCGAATTTTGAGGGGAGGTTTGTAGATATATTTAGGCTCTTCTTTTCTTTTTTTTTTTTTTTTTTCAACGTTTTTTATTTTATTTTTTTTGGGACAGAGAGAGACAGAGCATGAACGGGGGAGGGGCAGAGAGAGAGGGAGACACAGAATCGGAAACAGGCTTCAGGCTCCGAGCCATCAGCCCAGAACCTGACGTGGGGCTCGAACTCACGGACCGCGAGATCGTGACCTGGCTGAAGTCGGACGCTTAACCGACTGCGCCACCCAGGCGCCCCTAGGCTCTTCTTTTCTGATTCAAGTTCTTCAAAACCAGAAAAAATACTTCATATGATCGGAGTATTTTCAATTTTATTGAGACTTATTTTATGGTCCCAAATATGGTCTATCTTGGCAAACTTTCTGTATACACTTGAAGAGAATCTTCATTCTATTGCTTTTGGGTAGAGTATTCTAGCAATGCCAATTAGGTGAAGTTGATTGATAGTGGCATTTAAATGTTTTATATCCTTACTGATTTTCTGTTTACTTCTTCTATCAACTATTGACAGGGGGGTGGTATTGAAATCACCAACTATAATTGTGGATTTGTCTCTTTTTTCCTTTGCATTTCAATGGGTTTTTGTTTCATGTATTTTGAAGCTCTGGTTATTAGGTGAATAAATATTTAGAATTGTTGTGTCCCTCTGATGAACTGCCCCTAACCTTAGGTTCCTAACCTAAGGCATGCTCTTAGTATTTGTGGAATTAATGAGTTAATAAGTAACTACTGATATTTTCCAAGGAAGTATGAGTGTGACTATGGAAAATTCCGGTAACTCCTTTAGACCAATTTCCTGTCTTTTAGAACGGGGAGGGGGTGGTAATGGGTGAATCTGGGGGACAAAAGATTGAAGAGTGTTTTTCAAATCTTGCTGTGGGGAGCCCCACAGTTTTGCAGGGACATCTTCCTCAGGAGAGCCTTCTACCCCACTGCCATCCCAGCAAGTAAGTAGGATTCTAGGTCATTTTACCTATTGCCTTCTGATGTAAAATTTCAGCTGATGTGAGGACTGTAGTTCTAAATGAAGTTTGAAAATCTGTGAGTTAAACATCCTGTGAGTTTATCCCAGCTCTAAGATTCTAAGTCTCCAAGGAACACTCCTCTCGACCAATGTGACTATGAAAAAATGCCCATAATGGCTAATGTAGGAAAGCAACACAGTTCGGAGGAAGAGCCCTGAGGCAAACAACCAGGAAATAGGCAGGTTTCTGTCCTACGTCTCCCACTAGCTGACTGAGAGACGTTTGGTGTTGAATATCAGCATCTCTGCCCACCTTAGAGATGGAGATTCCCATTTGGAGATTCTCCAAAGAGACTTTCTCAACTAGTATCTAAGGTTGTTCTTGGTTGTATGTATGTGTGTGTCTGTCTTTAAAACATAAACCATAACTTGGGCGACTACTGTGGCATCTCACTGATGATCCCATCATTACATAGAACCTCATCAGATTTTCTGTCAGCGTTTCATTCACTTAGGACTTGGGTAGAAAGAAATATAAGGGTAGGAGAAGAGACCCCACGAGGGCAGATCAGCAGAAGTGGAGGCCTGGTGAGGGAGGAAAGTGCACCAAGTTTGGCAGGGAACTACGCAGGGACGCAGAGACGGGGGTGTGGTCTTGTTGTTGGTCTCACATAGGCTTGGACTTAATTTGGAAGAAAATGGGGAGTCAGTGAAGAATGTGGAGCAGGACAGTAGCATGGTTAGGGTGTGCTTCAGGGAAGTTAATCAAGTGTGGCTACAGAAACAAAGTGGAACAGAAATCTGGGAGACAGAGGTAGAAGTATGGAAGGGATGCCCAAGGAAGAAATAAGGCATCCAGAGAGCTCTGAGTGATGAGGTTTGGGTTGATTTAACTTTCTCTTTCTGCTGTTTTTTTCTTTCTTTCTTTCTTTCTTCTTCTTCTTCTTCTTCTTCTTCTTCTTCTTCTTCTTCTTCTTCCTCTTCTTCTTCCTCTTTTTTTTGAGAGAGAGGGAGAGAGTGGGGAGACTGCAAGCAGGGGAGGGGCAGGGAGAGAGAGAATCTTAAGCGGGCTCCATGCCTAGCATAGAGCGCTGACTCGGGGCTCGATCTAACAACTGTGAGATAACAACCTGAGCTGAAAACAAGAGTCAGATGCTTAACTGAGTGAGCCACCTACGTACCCTCTTCTTTTTTTTTAACCATATACATATATATATATATATATATAATATATATAATATATAATATATAATTATATGAAATTAGAAAAGACCATAAAGGTATTTTCATAAACATAAATAAATTCTGGAATTGCTAGAAGACAGGAACATTGACATTCTTCAAACAATAAATGCTGGCAATCGATTTCAAAGGTGAGATATCGCTTAACACTTGAAACGCCAAAGACAGAAAAATATTCCCAAGTAATGCTTCTGTTTTCTTATAGAGTAACTTTTGAAACAGAGGAACATACAACCTGAGACTTCTGCCAGTTGTCACTTACAAAAATATAAAGCGGGTCATAATCTGGAGACCTGGCTAAGGCCTCAGGTGGTTTCATGCCCAAGACTGAGGTCTTGCCAGGGAGCTGAGTTGTGGCGTCCTGCTTGGGCAGAGTTATGATGGTGGTGGCTTCATCCTGTGAAGGGACCAAGCAGCGTGTTAGTCTTGACACCAGGACAAGAGTGGAAACATAAGAGCACTTCTTTTTATTTTTCATGTTTATTTATTTATTTTTGAGACAGAGAGTGAGAGCGCGCAAGGGTGCTAGTGGAGGAGGAGCAGAGAGAGAGAGAGACAGAGAGAATCCCAAGCCTGACTCAGGGCTCGATCTCATGAACCGTGAGATCGTGACCTGAGCCCAAATCAAAAGCTGATGCTCAACCAACGGAGACACCCAGGCCCCCCGAGAGAAATTCTTAAAGTTGGGGGTTGTGTTACCTCAGCCCCTTGCTTCAGGGTTCGAGCAAGCTTTTGAGGTCTGTAGCTCGTTGACGATCTCTGGACACAGAATGGCTGATACCCTTTAATTTTGTACAGCTGAGGAACCTGAGGTCAAAGAAGACAACTGACTAAACGCTCTTAAAACGCCCGTTACCAATGAATGGGATCTCATTCTCAATAACAGCACTTCTGAGCTGCTCAATGGTAAAAGGAACACGAGTACCGGCTTGCAGCCATCACCTTGTGCAGCCAAGCACTGGTTTGGCCCAGCACTGGGGGACATTAGCGTAAGTCCCAAGCCCTGTTCCAGGTCCCTGCTCTGGGTCCCAGGACACATGTGCATTTGCCATTACTCTTCTGTACCACAGGGCTTATCCGTAGAAATACACCGAACACTGGTTAACAAACCAGTGATTTAAAATACTTAGATTTTCGAAACCAGAAGTGGCTGTATACCTCAAGAAAGGCTGACTAACTTCTGTTCACTTCACCTTGTGCTTTTTCTTAAAGTTTATAATATATGTAGTTCGGATAGCTTCACGCACGCGATATATACCATATATCCCCAGGGTAAAGAGAAACCACGTATGTTACACCTCGCACATACCATCAAATGATAGCAGAAAAACACACACGGTATGCTCTAGTGTATCAACTATAAAAGAACAAAACCAGTAATGCAATTCAAATTCAAGAATATTTTGTACACTTCATAAGAAACCCATTAGCTAATCCCGTATGACAGGTCTGACCTGCAGATTGAAGAAAGAGTAACTCTGCTTGATTTGAATTTCCGAAGATCTAATTGGGACTGGTCCAAGGCCATCAGGAGCCTAAAACGTGGAAATTCAAAAGACAAGGGCACATAATCAACGCTGGGCGAAAGCGGCTATGCTTCTATTCCTCTACCTCCCGTCACCTTTCCCGTGACCACAGTTGCTACCTGATGTGTGAGGCATGGAGGCAGTGCTGACCAACCTCCCCTCGTCTCATAGTGTCTGTGATCCTTCTTCCTTTCCTATTGTTGTGGGTGCTGCAATATGCCACCCAGAATCCCCTTCAGGCTTAACGGACTCAGTCCTCCTACTTCAAGGAGTCCTCTCGACAGAAACAACTCTCAGGGGTCAGCCCTCTTCAGGGGTTGCTTTGGTTGAAGGGAACTGCCTCCTTCAAGGTCCTGTGCCCCACCCAGGGAGGCCTGCCTACAACCTCAAGTTGAAACAAAGGTATAAATGCCGGGTGGCCTCACGCTGCCCCAGCTTCAGAGCCCCTCGCGAGTTCAGCTGAGGCCTCTGCCCAGGAGGGCGGTTCTCCTCTCTCTGTCCTATGCCAGCTCCCGCTGCTTCCCTTCCCCAGGGGCTGATCCCCAAAGCATTACCTTCCTGCATGCTGTCTGCCTCCATCACCCAGAGAACCTGGAACGCTGCCTGACATACTATGGACATTCGATAAATACTGTACTTCACCCAATCTGAGACACCATCATGAAATGAATCCGATGCAATGCTAACATGCCATCCATTATGAGACATTTCCCAATTTCAAAGATGGTAATAAAAAAGAATTGATGAGATAAAGTATCTATGGAATGAATTATACAATTCTTTATAAACTGGGGTGCTGAGCACTCTTTCATCAACCCTGAGCGGCAGAGAAGTCTTTGTAGGACTAAGATGCCAGATAGAATGTGTGAGATGGGAACTACTGAAAAATAATGAGATGCGCCCCACAGCACAGTGATCTCTTCATCCCTCTCACCCTTTGCACCCCATTTATTATTAAGTGCTTATTAATGCTTGAAAATCACTGATTTATTATTCCCTAGGAATTCTGTAGTCTGATCTTTTAGGTCATTTAATTATCTAATGCAGAAAACACATGGAATTTCTAAACTCTGTCCTGCAATTCTTGAGTAGATGAACCGGCAATGTGTAAAATACATCGTAGGATGTGAATGGCAAGCTTATTCTTTAAAAGTAAAAAATTAGGGGTGCCTGGGTGGCTCAGTCGGCTGAGCGTCTGACTTTGGCTCAGGTCATGATCTCGTGGTTCGTGAGTTCGAGCCCCACATCGGGCTCTGTGCTGACAGCTCAGAGCCTGGAGCCAGCTTCGGATTCTCTCTCTCCTTCTCTCTCTGCCCCTCCCCTGCTCACGGTCTGTCTCTCCCTCTCTCTCAAAAATAAATAAACATAAAAAACATTTAAATTTAAAAATAAATAAATAAATAATTTGCCTGTGCACTTTCAACATCAATTTATTAAAAAAAATTTTTTTTTAATGTTTATTTTTGAGAGAGACAGAGTGTGAGCAGGGAGGGGCTGCGAGACAGGGAGACACAGAATCCGAAGCAGACTCCAGGCTCTGAGCTGTCAGCACAGAGCCCGACGTGGGGCTCAAACCCACGAATCGTGAGATCATGACCTGGGCCGAAGTTGTCCGCTTAACCAACTGAGCCACCCAGGTGTCCCTCAGCATCAAATTAAAGATGCCTTTTATTGCTAAGGACATGAACTTAGGCTACATTTTATTACCGGCCATATGACCTTGTGTCTCAGTTTCTTCCTCCTCTGTAAAACAGTAAGCCTATCACATAGATTCGTTGAAGATTAAATGAACTGTTACAAGTGAGGCATTTCAGGCACTGCCTGATTCATGGTAAGTGCAATGTAAGAGTCAGCTATTGTTTTTATTTTAATGCATCATCATGCCCATAAGGCAAGAAAATGAACTGTCGCACCTCTTTCCAGAGAGAGTGAGAGAGAAGGAGAGAGAGAGAGAGAGACAGAGAGAATTGAGAGTCTCATGGCTTAGAGTGTTAGATCCCGGGGCCACCCGTCCCTGGCTGCCCCATTGCCCATGCAGTGGGGCCCACCTCCCCAGGCCTGGCCTTCTCGGATTCTCCACCTGCCCTTCTGCTCTCAGGCCCGGTTCCCCGGGCTGTCCGGAGGGGTTCTTGCTGGCTTCCAGGCTGGAAAGCACCCAGTGCAGATTACCAGGGAGCTCTGCACATGTGTGTTAGGGGCCGGGCAGGCGGCAGTAGATGATCCCTGGTTTCCCACTGGTCACAAGTCCCTGAGCACAGGTATCCCCTGGGAGCTTCTCAGGGGGAGGTGAAGGGACAGAGACTGAGGTACGGCTTGCCTTGGTATCTGCCCAACAAGCATCTGCTCGCGCCCCGTCCCCACCCCACAGCCCGACAGCACCTACCAACTCGTTGGAGCTCTGAGGAGGACTGTAGGATGGGAAGGCGAAGGGCAGCACTTTCTTGGGTGAGACAAAGAACGAGCTGGAATAATCATCTCGACTGATCTGGGACAGGAGGTGTCTGGACGAATTCTTATCTGTGGGTGAAAAACAAAAGAGCACTTTGGGGGAGTTCTTGGGGTATTTTTACGTGAAACTACCATCTTCAGTTTCTTATTTGCCACCCACCAATTAGTGGATACGTGCTGCATGCCATTGTGGAAAAGAATAGAGGTCTGGGGCGCCTGGGTGGCTCAGTCAGTTAAGCATCCAACTTCTGCTCAGGTCATAATCTCACGGTTAATGAGTTCGAGCCCCACATCGGGCTCTGTGCTGACAGCTCAGAGCCTGGAGCCTGCTTCTGATTCTGTTTCCCTCTCTTTCCTCTCTGCCCCTCCCTTACTCTCACTCTGTCTCTCTTTCTCTCTTAAAAATAAATAAACATTAAAAAATAAAAATTAAAAAAAAATAAAAAAAAAAGAAAAGAATAGAAGTCTATGCATACGGTCCCATTTGTAGTTTTCTTTAGTTCTTTATCTCACCCCTTTTCCAATTTTTAGAAATTTCATTTTTTTACCTCCAAAAAAAACTATAATTCCTAACGAAAGGATTGCTAATGAATATTCTTTATCCTTGTCAGCAAAGAAAAAGATCATATTAAAAAAAGACATATGAAGGGGCGTTTGGGTGGCTCAGTTGCTTGAGCGTCCGACTTTGGCTCAGGTCATGATCTCACAGTTTGCGAGTTCGAGCCCTGAAATCTGGCTCTCTACTGTCACCGTAGAGCCCCCTTCAGATCCTCTGTCGCCCTCTCTCTCTGCTTCTCCCCCACTCATGTTCTCTCTCTTTCTTTCTCAAAAATATATAAACATTAAAAAAAAAACTAAAAAAAAAAAAACCCATGAAGACATTTTACATGGGTCCATATATAATTAACAGGTAAACTTTACAATACTTTAAAAAAGGGGGTGTCTGGATGGCTCAGTTAGTTGAGTGTCTGACTTCGGTTCAGGTCATGATCTAATGGTTCACGAGTTTGGGCCCCGAGTCCAGCTCTGTGCTGACAGCTCAGAGTCTGGAACCTATTTCAGATTCTGCGTCTCCCTCTCTCTCTGCCCCTCCCCCACTGGAGTTCTTGTCTCTCTCTCTCTCAAGAATAAACATTTAAAAAAATTAAAAAACAAAACAAAACAATACTTGAAGAGTTCCTTTATTAGAAACATCAATATCGGACATCAAAATAATATAGGAGGGGAAAAAAGCATAATTAAAAAAATGTTTTATTTATTTTTGAGAGAGAGAGAGAGAGAGAGCACGTGCACACATGAGTGCGGAAGGGGCAAAGAAAGAGGGGGACAAAGGATCCCAAGCAGGCTCTGCACTGACAGCAGTGACCCTGATGCGAGACTCAAACTCACAAACTGTGAGATCATGACCTGAGCCAAAGTCTGATGCCCAACTGACTGAACCACTCAGGTGCCCCAAAAACATAATTTCTTTTTAAAGTTTATTTATGTATTTACTTGAGAGAGACAGACAACGCGAGTGGGGGAGAGACAGAGAGGGAGAGAGAGAATTTCAAGCAAGCTCTGTGATGCCAGAGCAGAGTCCGATGTGGGGCTCGAACTCATGAAACCCTGAGATCATGACCTGAGCCCAAACCAAGAGCTGGATGCTTAACTGACTCAGCCACCCGGGGGCCCCAGAAAAAAGCATAATTAAAGTGCAATAAAATGTTATGAAAAACAAAATACCCATCTGGATCTTGAAGGGGAGGAAGAACCGGGGCTTCTCCCTCCCTTGGGGCTATGTGGGTCTCTCCCTGGCTCTGATTTGGGGGCCCTGCCTGCGACAAGTGATGGGATACTGCTGGGGACATGCCCAATGACTGTTGGGTGTGTCCATGGTGAAGGTCTGGACAGGCTGCTTGTCCTCTGTAGGACTCCAAGCCTCACACCTGCTGCCCCCCAGACCACACCCTCCTGTGGTGAAGCCCAGCCCACTATTTTGTGATAAATGGCAAGTATTTTCTTCCTCTGATAATGGACTCAATAAACAGCACTGGATGAAGAAAAAAAAAAGGATTAAAATGCGATAAAATATTTTGAAAAAAACACCTATCCAGATCTTGAAGGAGAGGAAGAACAAAGAGCCAGGCTCGGAGGCCTCAGGCTAGGGAGGGCAGGAAGGGTCTGGAAGGATAAGGGCCTGCCCATGGGTCTGCAAACAAGCCGCAATGAAGAAGACGGTGACACAGCTTTTGGACTCCCAGAAGCCACTGAGAGCGTGGCTTCAACAGCCCAGTCAACTCGGGTATCCAAGGACTGGAATGCCTTTAAGTAGCAAAGATGATATGAGATAAAAAGCTTTTTGTGCAAATGGTAGGTTGAGACAGCACCAGATGCAGCCACTCAGTCAGCAAGTAGGAATATGGACTACCCCGGTCTCTCTGATGACCCGACAGAACAGAGGGCACACAAAACAAGAGATCAAGCCATGCCCAGCCTTTGCGGACGTTACAACTTGACCCGGTTGGTTGGCCTTGCTAACTCTCAGTTGGGCATTTCAACCAAACCTGGTGGGGAAGTCTGATTCATGTCCTGGGTAGGCTGAAAGGTGGTCCCCTTAAAAGATGTGCACGTTCAGTTCCCCGGGGAGCTGTGACTCCATCACCTTACACGATAAAAGGGACTTTGCAGGTGTGATTGAGTTAAGGATCTTGAGATGCGGAGAGTGTCCTGAGTGATCCAGGTGGGCCCAATGTTGTCACAGGATCCATGTAAGAGGGAGGCAGAAGGGTCACAGTCAGAGGAGATGTCACGACTGAAGCAAGAGGTCAGAGTGGTATGAGGAAAGGGCCTCTGGAAGCTGGAAAGACCAGAACAGACTCTCGGCTAGAACCTCCAGAAGGAGCCAGCACCACTGACACCTTGATTTTAGACTGCTGACCTCCAGCAATGTGCGATAATACATTTATGTTTGTTTTCAGCCATTAAGTTTGTGTCGCTTTGTTACGGTGGCCATAAAAAACAAAACAAAACAAAATAAAACCCTAATGGATGTGATTTATGAAACTGTTTTACCTCTATGCAGCTAACCTCATTACACAGAAGAATCATGTTCAGAGAACTTATGGCCGAAGCATCGTTGCACCTGACAGCTGTGCTTTACCTGATGTTATTGTCTGTCTTCCTTGGCTGAGCTTTCTGATTATGGTCTCTCTGTCCATGTTATGAATAGCACTCAGCATAACGAGTAACCTCCGATGAACCATGATCTGGAGTGAGAAGGGACAGCTTCAGATTATTAAATTGGTACATGCTCATTTTGACGTACGAGTTAATTCATTTTCCCCAACCACGCTAAGGGCTGAGGCCTCGGCTCTAAGTCAGACTTCACAGGGAAAATGGCACGCAGCCCCAGGGACTTCAAGGTCTCGACCATGTTGACTTGCCTGAATACAAACAAAGACCAAGTTGTCATCTGGCCTTGTCCCACCCAATTTATGAGCCCTGTTTTTCTATTTCCAGAGTGGAAAGAATGACTAGTCCCACATTCCTTCTTTTTAGTGTATCTGAATAATAATGCTCCCGCCGTGTTATTTTCAGAGTGGAGGGACCAAATAAATAGACGATTGTGTGGGAACAGGGCTGTGGATTTTGGGCAATGCTAACTGTCTATCACTGTGCTTTGCACCCAGAGCACCTGCTACTGGAGGTGAGTGCTACCTGTGCACAAAGCTGTGGCTGAAAGGACCATTCCTTCCATGATTAATACCCCTTTCCATCCTGTAAAGGACTCTATTTAAACAAATAAATAGTACGACATGCCAGTGCTGTGGCCAGTTCTGTTCAAGGTATTGCAGATACCATGAGATCAAACAATTGTCCTGCCTGCACAGAACTGATGTTCTAGGGGTGTGTGTGTGTGTGTGGGGGGGTGATAACAATAAACATTTAAATGAATCTACAGGATAAATACCATGAAGATGATAAAAGAGTAAATGCACAAGGGCATGACCGAGGGACTGGAAAGAGGGTTCGTCTGGCCACTGGTGCAAGAATAATTAAGCAAGACCTCCCTGAGGAGGTGAGGCTTGATCTCAGACTTGATGAGGAGGAGAGAATGACCTGGGAAGAGAATTCAGAGCAGAGGAACCAGCGAGTATGAAGATCCTGTTTCAGGAACAAAGGAGACCTATTTAAGGGACAGAGAGAAGTCCAGTGTGGCCTTGGCCTTGACAACAGTTGTGCATTTCATTCCGATTGCAATGGGAAGGCTCTGGAGGGTTTTACCAGGGGAGAGGCGTCGTCACCTTTAAGTTTTGGGAATGCTAGTCCGGCTGCCATGGGGGCACTGGACGCAGGGAGAGCTGTTGCCCTGGTCCAGGCAGGGGATGATGGGGCTGTGGCCGATCCAGGGAGATGGCACGAAGTCATCAAACTGGGTGCATATTTGTACATTGAGCTGACAGTCTTGCTGAGGAGTGAGGGAAAGACTGAGCCATCACTTAGAGCAAAGCACATGACTGCTGACAATACTTTTTCACACTGGAGGGCTCACCCCAGAAAGGCCGTGTGGTCCCGCTGCTGGGGAAGCCAGCCTGGCCAGTCTCACTGTTGTTTGCCCATTGTCAACACCTGTGCCCTCGTCCCTTGACAGTTTTGTGCTGCCTCTTTTCACCACTTTCTTCCCCACACTGGAGCATCTTGGGGCCACCTCTATTCACACATGCAGAGCCCTATAGGGCCCTGGAGGTTGACGCACAGGTCACCCATCAGCGGGCTCTGCCTCTCTCCCCCTAGATTGTCATCAGTCCACACTGAAAACACTGCTCGAGGGGCACCTGGGTGGCTCAGTCGGTTGAGGGTTCGACTTCGGTTCAGGTCATGATCTCGCAATCTGTGGGTTCGAGCCCCGCGTCAGGCTCTGTGCTGACAGCTCGGAGCCTGGAGCCTGCTTCAGATTCTGTGTCTCCCTCTCTCTCTGACCCTCCCCCACTCACACTCTGTCTCTGTCTCTCTCTCTCAAAAATAAATAAACATTAAAAAAAAATGTCCAAAAGAGGTGAATCCATAGAGACAGAAACAGACCAGTGGTTGCCAGGGACTGGGGGATGGAGAGGGGCTCCTAATGGGAACCAGGTTTCTCTTTGAGGTGATAAAAAATGTTCTAAAATTAATTGTCGATTGCCAAATCGTACACCTGAAACTAATAAAACATTGTATTTCAGCTATACTTCAATAAACTTTTAAAAAAATGTTCTTGAGTTTGGATGGTGATGGCTGTACCACTCTGTAAATATATTAAAACCCACCAAACTGTCTACTTTACCAAGAGTGAGTTTTATGGTATGTGAATTATCCCTCAATAAAGCTGTTATAAAAAAATTCACTGCTTGATTTCCTTGTGCTGAGGGCTACACGAATTGAAATTTCCGTCTGGTGCTGGGACTCACCTTGCGGGCTGCTTGTTGAAACCGCCTTTGCGCCCTGAACCTGTTGACCCAAGTATTATTAATAAGTGGGTCAAAATTAGGATGCAATTCCTTGATTTTCTGTGAACACAGAACACAGGCACATCTTAGACTTAAAATTTAACTCCAGGCATGAGAATTTAATAAAAACGTTTATTTAACTCCAGGCATGAGCATTTAATAAAGACTTCGATCCCAAATCAAGTTATTATTTATTTGTTCTGCTACTGAATGAGCATTTATTCAGCACTTTAAGTGTATGTAGCAATAAAGAGACTTCTTGCAGGGGGTGGGGGCAGCAAACGTGGGATTTGCGATTTGGGTTTTAAGAAATTTACGGTCTAGGGGCGCCTGGGTGGCTCAGTCGGTTAAGCATCCGACTTCGGCTCGGGTCATGATCTCACAGTTGGTGAGTCTGAGCCCTACATTGGGCTCTGTGCTGACGGTTCAGAGCCTGGAGGCTGCTTCGGATTCTGTGTGTCTCTCTCTGTCCGTCTTCTGCTCACGATGTCTCTCAAAATAAATAAATGTTTGTTTTTTTTTTAAAGGAAATTTTAGAGTCTAGAGAAGCTCAGGCAAATACATGCAACCCTGAAGAGGAAGAGACTTGCAGAGCAATCAGTCCCATGTGGTGGGTGCTGGCACTGCCACATTGAGAGGCACAGACTCTATGACCCCCCCAACCCCCCCCCTCCCCAGTGCAGAAGGAGGAGTGCTCTGCTCAGCCCCGTCCTCAAGCACCACACAGTGCTTGCATGTCGTGGCACAGAGTGTGTAGACTGGGAGGAATGGGTGTCTGGGGGTGCACTGAGGCCAGCCAGAACCTCAGGCACTGTGGGTTCTTGAGCAGGGAAACGCTATGAAGAAAAAGGCATCAAACGTGAATCAGTCTCAGGGCATCTGGCTGCCTCAGTTGGCAGTGTGTGTGAGACTCCTGATCTCGGGGCTGTGGGCTCGAGCCCCAGGCTGGGTATAAAGATTACTTAGATAAACTTAAAAACAGTGAATCAGCCTCACACTGGCATATGCAGTGGGCTGCAGGGGGCAGGGAGGACGGGCAGATATATGAACGAACAATCTGTTGGAATAGTTGAGGGTAAGACACGAAGGCTTGAGCTCACGTGTGCTTTTGTGGAAGAGCTGTGGGCAAGACTTTGTGGCCAGATTAAATGTAGGGAGAAGAAAAGAGGTAAGAAAATCCAGAGGTGGCAAACCCAGGAATAAAAATCGAGAATGAGGGGGGTGGGGAACATTAAGAATTGTTTTCATTTTCAAAATTAAAAATCGGGGTTTAAAAAAAATAAATAAAATAAAATAAATAAAAATTGGGGGTTTTAACCAGACACTATTACATGACAGAGGACTCTCAGGGGGAGGGGCCACTGTCCCCTTTTTATGTTTGAGGACACTGAGGCACAGAGGCTAAGAGGGCTTTTCCCTGGTCCCAACTCTGTGGTAGAGCTGGGACCACAACTCTGGCTTCTGGCTTCCTGTCATGCAGGAGGCAAGGAACGAGGCCCTGGGACCCACCTCGAGGACCTGCAGAGGGGCTTAGAGAGCAAAGGGAAACAACAACAAAAAAAAGATCCAAAAAGGAGAAAGTAGAGAGGCAGAGAAGAGCCAAAGAATTTAAAGCCGTTCATTTCAATGGTAACATTAATGAATGACTTTTGATGCTTCGCTTGCAAAAATGTAGTGAAAAAAACACTCTGAAAATGTACGTTAAAATGTAAATGTAAATTAAAAGTTAGCAAGCCTCTCTTAGTGGAAGTGTTTCTATAAAATTATTCAGTGTTTTAAAAATAAGCATTATAGGCCCCTGGGTGTCTCAGTCGGTTGAGCATCTGACTTCGGCTCAGGTCATGATCTCATGGTTCGTGGGTTCGAGCCCCACGTTGGGCTCTGTGCCGACAGCTCAGAGCCTGAAGCCTACTTCGGATTCTGTGTCTCCCTCGCTCTCTGTCCCTAACCCACTCGCATTCTGTCTCTGTCTCTCTCAAAAATAAATAAACATTTAAAATAAATAAAAATAAGCATCATAAAGGGCTACCAAAAATTAGGTCCCAAATAAAGGAAAGTTACCTACTTCTTCCAGATTATGGACAACCCGTTTGTGGCTGACTTCTGTCTTGAGGCGCTGAAATTCCTCATCCAAAATGGGATCTCCTCTATCTAGCTGGGTTTTTTAATCAACAAAAATATTAAAATTGAATACAAATGCGCACAATGTTGCATCTCTTTCAAACTGACAGCAACTCATCAAGTGATCGGCCACACCCACCATGAGGTCTGGCTGGGAGCCTGACAGAAGTTTCAAGTGACCATTATAATTACACTCACTGTTTCAACACAGGGGTTGGTTACAGACGCACGGACCCAGCACTTTGTTTTCATAACCAGGGGACAGTGGCTCTGGCAATCATTTCCAAGACATTTAAAATTCACAGAAAGGATTTTAGAAAACTATGTAACTACGGGAGTGCAGAGATTTCATTTAAAAGAAATTTAATGTCTCAGTAAAGTTTCAAGCTCTTCAGAGTGGATTATCTCAGCATCAGGTTCAACAAAGACCCCATAATTCCTCCCCCTCTCCTGGGCGGTGCAGGTGGATGGGGATCTGCCCCTTCCCTGGAGGAAGTGTCTCCCCAGGCTGCTCCCCTCCCTCACCTCCTTCTTCCCCTGAACCAGGAGCCCCGGGACACTGGGACACTCCCAGGAAGGCTGGCTGGCTGGGCTGGGATTGATATCCCCACATACACCTGCTTTCGGGGAAAAGGGGACTGTGCACACTGCAAAAACTTACTGGTTTTTACCTGGGTTTTTATTATTTAAGTGACTTCTAAATCTAGCTTGGTTTGTGCATACGCTGTTTGCAATCATTTAAAAAAATTTCCTTTTAAATATTTATTTTTGAGAGAGTGAGACAGCGTGTGAGTGGGGCAGGGGCAGAGAGAGAGGGAGACACAGAATCCGAGGCAGGCTCCAGGCTCTGAGCTGTCAGCACAGAGCCCGACTCGGGGCTCGAACTCACAGTCCAAGAGATGATGACCTGAGCCGAAGTCAGATGCTTAACTGACTGAACCACCCAGATGCCCCTGTTTGCAATCATTTCCAAAGACCTAACTGAAAGAAAGGTACTCTGATCACCACACTAACAAGAGAAACAAGAGAACTGTATTATTGTCACCAGGGGGTAAGCTGTGTAGCTCTGATGTGAACGTATCTGGGAGCTGACTGTGGACCTTAGCTTCAAAATACAGATTTTGTGGGGGAGACACCAGACCCCCACCATGACTAAAAATAAAATAAAATAAGCACCTTAAAGAAGGGAATGGCGAACAGGTTGGTAGCCAGAAGAGAGAGGAGGGTGATGTATTATACGTTTATCAAGACTACTTATTTCCAATGCGCATTTTGGAATTCACTATCATTGATCATCTCCCGAGGAAAAGCCCATCATCCTGCTATAATGCCTACTCCCTCCGCTCCCTCCACACCCCCCTCCAGCTCTCTTTCATTCGCCTTTCTGCCACCTGCCTTGGGCCTCCAGGTGTTCCTTGCTGCTGGGTCACCTGCCAGGATTCGGCTGCCAGATGAAATCTCCCGGACACAACAGAATAGGGTCTCTGCAACAGTCCCCCTGCACTGGGGCTCAGGGTCCTGGTGGGTGTTGTTAAGGGTGTGACGGCTCCTTTCCTGCTCTACTCGGGCACCTTTGAGGACGCTCACTACTCTCTGCAGGCCTCTCTCCAGCCCCTGCTCACGGCTGTCTCTGCTTCCTGGACCAGAGAAGCCTTTTCTTCTGGGATTGCTCTTTGCTCTCCGTGTACAAACACGCCCGAGTCTGCCAACTCAGAAACCAACCTCCTAGACACCTCATCCCCCTCTAATGGTCCAGGCCCTGACTCCTCGCCCCTGCTCATCTCAACTTTTCAAGAAACCATCTACTCGCTTCCATACATTCTTCGGGCAATCGCAATTTGGCTTTTTACCTCCGCCTGTCTCCCAGGATTGCCGACGCTAAGGCAAACAAAGGCCTCCGAATGGCCAAACGCCATGGGTTCTTCTCAGGCCCTGCCATCCTGGATCTCTCCCCCATCGGTTTTCTCAGCGTTGTCCGTTTCTCCTGACCTCCCTGACCACTTCCCTTCTGTCTTCTCCATCGTCCGCTGCTCTTCCCTCAAATCAGGAGCTTCTCTAGATGTCCGGTCTTGAGTTACCAGCTTCTCGCACCATTCACTTTCCCCAGGTCACCGGGCTCCTCTGTGGTCTAGTGGCTACCTCTCTGCTGAGGCAGACTTGTTCCTTCAGCCGCCACCTGGATGCCCTCCAGTCCCCCCAACAACATGTCCCAAACTGAAATTTTCATCTTCCTCCTTCTTTGGTGTTTGGGATCTCATTTAAAATCGCCAGCAAGCATCGAGCTGGATACCTAGGAATCATCCTATCTTCTCCCTTTCTTTACCCTTTAATTACTGCAGTTGGTACATTTTTAAATCATCCCTTCATGTTTCTCTGACCCTTCTGGACTGTGCCCTTCTTGAGGGCAGGAAAAGTGGCTTATTCTCCAGCAGAATCTTACAGACAGTGAGTATTCACTAAGCACACTTGCCACGCGAATGCACAGTTGGGTTGGCCCGTCCACCAAATGCTGGCAATTCTAGCCCTAACGGTCACATTGACCTGGTGGTGCCATATCTGTATCACCTTCATCTCTAAAACAGTTAGAGGGGTGCCTGGGTGGCTCAGTTGGTTGAGCGTCCGACTTTGACTCAGGTCACGGTCTCGTGGTTTCTGAGTTCGAGCCCCACGTCGGGTTCTGTGCTGACAGCTCAGAGCCTGGAGCCTGCTTCCGATTCTGTGTCGCCTCCTCTCTCTCTGCCCCTCCCATGCTCATGCTCTGTCTCTGTCTCTCAATAATAAATAAATGTTAAAAAAATACAAAAAATAAAAGTTAGAAAATATCATCAAAAAAATAAATAAGGGGCACCTGGGTGGCTGAGTTGGTTAAACGCTGGACTTCGGCTTAGGTTATGATCTCACCGTTCATGGCTTTGAGGCCCACATCAGGTTCTGTGCTGACAGCTCAGAGCTTAGAGCCTGCTTCAGATTCTATGTCTCCCTCTCTCTCTGCCCCTCCCCTGCTCGTGCTCTGTCTCTCTCTCTCTCTCTCTCAAAAATAAATAAACATTAAAAAAATTCTTTAACGAAAACATCACCCACTGTAGGGTGGACAGAAAACTTGGTATTTTGTTTTGAAAATCACATATGGAGAAACTGATCTACTCATCAACCTAAATTTAAATGCCAATCTAGGGGCGCCTGGGTGGCGCAGTCGGTTAAGCGTCCGACTTCAGCCAGGTCACGATCTCGCGGTCTGTGAGTTCGAGCCCCGCGTCAGGCTCTGGGCTGATGGCTCGGAGCCTGGAGCCTGTTTCCGATTCTGTGTCTCCCTCTCTCTCTGCCCCTCCCCCATTCATGCTCTGTCTCTCTCTGTCCCAAAAATAAATAAAAAACGTTGGAAAAAAAAAATGCCAATCTAATATGTGCCTTCCCCCAATGCTAAGATTTACTAATGCAATGATTTTACATTCTTTTGTCTATCTCATGAAAAATAAAGAAAAGTAAGATAAATTTATTCAGATATTTGACTTAGACTCTAATCAAGAAGAAAACGGAGGAAGAAAAATGTATTCTATACGAGAAAAATATTCCTATCTGACAACATACCTATTTTTCCGCAGTCCCTCCTACCCAATGCTGCCACTGTGTGCGGCTCTGACTGTGGGAAGCACACACTCCCAGGCTGAAATATATGTGTTATGGCTGAATTATGTCCCCAAAAGTCATATGTTGCGATCTTAACCCCTAGTCACATCAGAATATGAATGTATTGGGAGATACAGTCTTTGAAGATGTAATCAAGTTAAAATGAGGTCATGGCGTGGGCCCTACTCCAGTGTGACTGGTGTCCTTTATAAGAGGGAATCTGGACACAGAAACTATGAAGTCACAGGGAAAAGACGATCATCTACAAGCCAACGAGAGGGATCATTCCCTCATGTCCCTTACAAGGAGCCAACCTTGCCAACACCTTGATCTTGGGCTTTCAGAATGGCGAGAAAATACATTTCCGTTGATCACACCACCCACTCTGTGGTACTTGGCTATGGCAGCCCCGGCAGGCCAACAGGACATGTGGTGATTCTGCAAGTCCTACCACCAAAGTCCGAGCCCCTGAGACAGGAGGTGCAAGCGAAGCCCTATCTCCTCTGGCCCGTGTGTGTCCTGTGCTTCGGCCATTACAGGCCTGTCCCCGGTGTCCCCTGCACCTGTCCTCAGGGAACAACATCTCTCATGCCATGACAAGCCCAGGGGTGTGATCCAGCCCTGCCATTCCCGTCTCCACCCCCCACTCCCTGAATCCACAGGTGCCGCCTTGGCGGCCTAGCCGTGGCTCCCTCCCCTCAACCGGTTTCCTGCTCTCTGCTTAGCCCCCTTGAGCATCTCTGACTTGGACCTTTTGTCTGGCTCTGGCATGGCTCCTGGCCACTGTCTTTGTGTCCTTACTTTCATGCCCTGCAGAATACAGGACAGATGCACCTAATGTCCAGAATTCCAACCTGAATTTGAGGCATTTCCCTCCCTCTGAATTGGATGCCTCTGTCCTCTCTATTGCTTTTCAAAATCATACCGTGTCTTCCAGGAAGCTTTCAATTAAATGAGTTCTCTCATCTCTCTGGCTTCGAAATCCCCACAATACTTAGTAGAGGTCTCTTGTGACACTTACGGCCGGCCTTGATTTATGGTTAACAATGAACTTGTCATCAGCTTCCTCCCCCCAACTTTAAGTTTTCTTTCTCCTGATGTGGCATCTTGCATATAGCCGGAATTCGACCTATTGAGTACAATCAGCGACATCAAACTAACAGTGATTCTGACCTTGTATTTGGCGTATTCTCTTTGCCGCTCTTCAATAAGGTCTTTTTTAAATTTTAAAGACACATGATCTTTACCAAGGTGCACCTGCCTGGGGAGAAAAAAAACAACAACAAAAAAACCAGCTTCCAGAACCGATCAGAATACCATGGTCGGCTTGGGGATGGAATGTCTTAGCTATACTCTACAACGGAAGAGGAGTGCTGAGACATTGGAGCAGGGCCATGGGGGGGCAGACACTGTGGAGACTACAGCAACACAGCTGAGATGAAGAATGTGTTCTACAAAATGAAGCTTCTCTTCTAGCAACACATGCTGGATCTTTAACGGAGGGCAGCCAGTGGATACAGACTGCTGCGGAAGCAGAGGTGGTTCCGTGAGAAACTAAGGGTGGTCCTCTGTGCAAGCAGGGGGGCCGCAGGGGGCATCTGTGAGGGCCCTGGGGCTCAGCGCACCTTCCTTCTGTCCAGGAAGTGTGGAGGTGGGGCGTGGACGAGGCGGCCTCTCAAAGACTCTTAAATGGCCTCTCAAAGACTTTTTAGCTCAATTCAAGAGTTCCTAAAGTTGACGTTAGTGGAGTCTGTGCACACGGATGCATCTGGTATGAACTGGTAACAAATTGTGGAAAGGGCTCTATTTTGACTGCCGGAGCACAAGACAGAAGTCTCACGGCTGAGTTTTAGAACCCCCCCCCCCCCCAGGACCTCTCCTAACCCCTAGCCCGCACTGCTGGGCTCCCCGCAAGGCCCCTGGGGCACACTGCCCAGGGCACAGGGGGCTAATGCTGGGGCAAGAGTTGGGGCACCTGCGGAGAGAGAGATGGTACGCTGGCAGCAGTGGCCGGGGGGAGCAGGGTCCTGGTTCTGCCACTGTCTGCTCACACTGAGGAAAGAACATGTTTGCTCGCAATACTTTAGTCCTAATGGAAACTTCGGAGGTCCAGTGGAGGAGAGGGAATAATCAAACTTCTAAAAGGGCACAAAAAGCTGTTACATTTCATCACGTCTCATGTATAAAAAGCCATTACTAAAAAAAAAAAAAAAAAAAAAGCCATTATTAAAAACACTGTATTTTCATTTGATATAAATAATTGCTCAGTATTTACCACTTAAGGTGATTTTCCATCTCTTCATAAGTGTCCTGTCTGACTTTCTGTTCAAACAGTGCTTCCTTCATCTGTCTTGTTTTTGAAATCTCATTGCCTTGGTCCAAAACTGAGGGCAGAAGCAAACGATGATTATACCAGAGTCAAATCAGAATCATTTGCTAAGACAAAAACACATTTCTAATGGCAAAACACAACAGCAATCTCAGCTTCGTTGCCGCTGTTATTAACAGTAAATGTGGCAAGCAGTGGGGCGCCTGGGGGGCTCAGTCGGTTGAGCGTCCAACTTCGGCTCAGGTCAGGATCTCGCGGTTCATGAGTTCGAGCCCCACGTCGGGCTCTGTGCTGACAGCTCGGAGCCTGGAGCCTGCCTCGGATTCTGTGTCTCCCTCTCTCTCTGCCCCTCCCCCACTCTCACTTTGTCTCACTCTGTCTCTTAAAAATAAATAAATGTAAAAATAAAATTAAAAAAAAATTTTTTTTTTTAAATGCGACAAGCAATAATTCTTTCCTGTTCCGCCAGGGGCTGATTTATAATGAATCGACCAGTTACCTTCTCTTAATTCTTTAATCTTCAATTTCCCTGGTTCTTGGTTTAAAACAGTTGCCACAGCAAACGGATTTGATAAATCCACTGGAAATCTCAAGTCGTGATATTCAATTTCCTGAGACCAAATCAGGAGGGAAAAGTCACTTATTTTGCTTCTCTATCATTCCTTCCAGCGTGTTGAGTGTAATGCGCACGTTACCTTAATCTTTGGGGGCTTTATTTTTGGTGGCAGGCGGTGAAAATTTATGTGTGTCATCGCCTTTTCTGGAGGAACATCCACTCTCTTAGAAGGAGCATTTAATCTTTCAAATTCTTCTAATCTATAGTTTAAAACAGGTATTAAATTAGTATATGATCCAACAACGCAAAGTTCCTATTTTTTAAAGGATTTTTTTAGGTAATCACTACACCCAATGTGGGGGCTCGGATTTACAACCCCGAGATCAGGAGTCACATGCTCTACTGACTGAGTCAGCCAGGTGCCCCACAAGCTTTCTATTTTTAGTGTTCCTTCTGGAAATACCATGGCTTTTGGTCAATTAATGACTATATCTGCACTGAAAATAAATTTATGTGCTAAAACAGTGGTCTACTAGGACGCCTGGCTGGCTCAGTCGGTAGGGCACGGAACTCTTGATCTCAGGGTCGGGAGTTCAAGCCCCACGTTGGACATGAAACCTACTGAAAGAAAGGAAGAAAGAAAGAAAGAAAGAAAGAAAGAAAGAAAGAAAGAAAGAAAAAAAGAAAGAAAGAAAGCTTTATATTAAAAAAAAAGTAAAACAGTGGTCTACTAAAATAAATGCAATGTCAGTATACCAGCGTATAATCATATGTGTCAAAATAGTCTACCAATGGGTGCTTTTCTTTACCTTCTCGAAGAATATAACAAGAGGACAATGTGACACACTGAAAAATGCTCTCACAGTCTAGTGTGATTCATTTCTAGGCTGTTGGTTTTCAATAGCTAAATCTACTACATTAAAAAAAAATCTTATACTGATTTATCTTCCTAGTAAAAGAATGATTATGGCCACTGTTTACAGTGGTTTTTTTTTTTTAGAGAGATAGAGTGCATGCGTGCACACACACACACACACGTGTATGTGAGGGGGAGGGGCAGAGGGTGGGAGAGAGAAGAGAATCTCAAGCAAGCTCCACGCTCCGCTTGGAGCCCAACGTGGGGCTTGATCCCAGGACCCTGGGATCATGACCTGCGCCAAAATCGAGAGTCAGATTCTCAATCAACTGAGTCACCCAGGCACTGCCAGGAAGATCTTTTAAAAAGCAACTCGGACTAATATTTGAGATCTTTTCTGCAACTGAAAACTGTCTTGGACACATGTAGGTATAGGCAGTGCTATTACCGTACCTACAGAAGCTACCGGACTTATTTATTACGAGATGTAGTAGAACTACGTCACGTTCAATACTGTGAGGCATTTCTTCAAGCTACAATATGTGAGCACTTGTTTTGCAAAATGACTTATGTCCATGATATTACAGAAAAAGGAATACCCTAACGTTTACTCATTCTTAATTTTTTTTAATGTTTATTTTTTTGAAAGAGAGAGATGGAGTACGAGCGGGGTGGGGTGGGGGGGAGCAGAGAGCGAGGGAGACACAGACTCCAAAGCAGGCTCCAGGCTCCGAGCTGTCAGCACAGAGCCCGATGCGGGGCTCGAACCCACGAACTGTGAGATTATGACCTGAGCCGAAGTCAGACGCTCAACGGACGGAGCCACCCAGGCGCCCCTAACATTTACTCACTCTGACAATCACAATACACGTGCTGAACCCCTACCCCCATTGCACAACATGGGACACACCAGCAATCTCAAACTTAACATTGCCTTCATAAGAGTATCTTGAAAGGTCGATAGCCTGAGAGAACATGCCCTTTGGCAAGACACACACTGACTGACGGGCTGCGACGTGCAGGGCAGAGGCAGCGGGTCAGGGGGTGAGTTGTGGCCCAGTGTCCACATCTCATCAGAGCGTTGACACCACCTCTGCTATAAAGATTGGGAAACATTTTTGTTTCCACATCTTTGAAGGCGTGGAAAAACAGTCTCCTCACGCAATCTAACGGCTGACGATGGAAACGAAGGGGTTGAACAAAATGGTAAATTTTAACAAGGAGTTACTCGGGGAACTTGAGGAATTCCATCATACACCATATTCTGCCATGACAAAAACCAAACAAGACCCGGCAACCTATGAATCTTTCAGAGAGCACTGAGGCCAGGACAATTTTCTTCCTTCATGGTGGAATTTATATGTTCTAGTACTATCTACAGTCTGGGGAGATACGTAGGTCTTGAGGCACAGTCCTTGAAAACATCAAGTGTGTACTAAATGAGATATTAAATTCCAGCTGGGTGACCAAAACATAGTAGTTTAAAAACAGGGTATGTCTGCATTTGCATGGTGCTTCTACCGTACAATGCCCTCGTATATTTAAGAACATATCTTGCGGGGGCTCAGTCGGTTAAGCATCCGACTCCGGCTCAGGTCAGGATCTCGCGGTCCATGAGCTCGAGCCCCGCGTCGGGCTCTGTGCTGACAGCGCTGAGCCTGGAGCCTGTTTCGGATTCTGTGTCTCCCTCTCTCTCTGACCCTCCCCCTGTTCATGCTCTGTCTCTCTCTGTCTCAAAAATAAATAAACGTTATAAAAAAAATTCAAGAAAAAAAAAAAGAACATGTCTTGGGAAGCAACAGTCCACTCAAGCGAGGTCTTTAAGAAAGCCATTTGTACATCACAGCATACGACATGAGACGACAAATAGCATTTTGTGTGGCCAGTTACCTAATACCAGAAAAATTACTACGGTCTTTCCCTCATATCCAATGCTACTCGTTCATTGCCAGGATGATTTTATTTCTACCGTGGTTACTTGCGGGATTCGGGTTCAGCAGGCCACGCTAACATCCTACAGTTGATTTAGTCTGCTTTGAATTTTTAGGAAGAAAGTCATGACATAAATATATAATCATGGAGTTCATTCATATTTTGATGTGGGCATGTTACTCTACTTTTAATATGCTTAATGATGTCAACGTGGGATGTGTATCTTTATGTGAAAAGGAAACTCCAGATATTTCTTTATCCTTTTCAAAACATCTGTAAGGATTTTCCTTATGCTGTGACAAGTTTTCCTTTAGCTTTTATACAAATCACGCATATTAGGAAAAATGTGTAACTTTAACCAGATATATTGGGATATAAAAATACAAGCTCACAGTCAAATAGAAATAGAAGTTCAGAAAAAATTTGTTACAAAGTAAAACTTAATCTCATTTCACACTTTTACTCTGTGAATGCTGATGAGTTTAAAAAAAAAAACACAACCTCCCATGTGGCACATTTTCATTTTTGCCTTATGTTGAAGTCACTTGTTACACCTGACTTCTTTTAGCTCCTCTGCTGTGAGTGTCTTCAGAGTGTAGACTGTGTCCCATAGGGCTTTGCAATGGACACTGCACACAGCAGGCACTCAACTAATTATAGAGTCATATTGAGGCACCTGGGTGGCTCAATCGGTGTCCGACTTGGGCTCAGGTCATGATTTCACAGTTCATGAGTTCGAGCCCCACGTCGGGCTCTGTGCTGACAGCTTAGAGCTGGAGCCTGCTTTGGATTCTGTGTCTCCCTTTCTCTCTGTCCCTCCTCCTCCTTGTGACCCTCCCCCACTTGTGTTCTTTTTCTCTCTCAAAAATAAATAAACATTAAGAAAAATGATGTCATGTTGAAAATTTGAAAATAGTTATGCTGTTCCTGTCTTATGATTTACATTTAAAATAGAGTGTAGGGGGGCGCCTGGGTGGCTCAGCCGGTTAAAGCGTCCGACTTCAGCTCAGGTCACGATCTCGCGGTCCATGAGTTTGAGCCCCACGTCGGGCTCTGGGCTGATGGCTCAGAGCCTGGAGCCTGCTTCCGATTCTGTGTCTCCCTTTCTCTCTGCCCCTGCCCCGTTCATGCTCTGTCTCTCTCTGTCTCAAAAATAAATTTTAAAAAAACGTTAAAAAAAATTTAAAATAGAGTGCAGGGGCACCTGGGTGGCTCAGTTAAACATCTGACTTTGGCTCAGGTCACGAGCTCGCAGTGTGGGAGTTCAAGCCCTGCATCGGGCTCTGCACTGATAGCTCAGAGCCTACTTGGGATTCTCTCTCAATCCCTCCCTCTCTGTCCCTCCCCCACTCTCTCTCTCTCTCTCTCTCTCTCTCTCAATAAATAAATAAACTTAAAAAAATAAAAAATAAAATAGAGTGTAATACATACATACGATCATGTATGTAATGTGTAATGTACATACGTGAAATACATGCATAAGGTCAAAACTCAACCAGCCCAGCAGTAGTAATCAGTAAAAGCAAGTATCCCTCAAACCACCTTTTCTTGGTCATCTCTTCCCCTCTCAGTAGGAACAACTACCACTACAAGCCTAGAGCTATTCTGTGCATTATTATTTACTTTAAAGAGTATTTTATGAAAGCTCATCATCTTACGTACGGTTGTGATGGCATTCTGCTACAAGAAAGAAAGAATGGGAAGAAATGGCGACTTAGGAATTACTTTAAACAAATTTTAGGAAGAAACAAAAGACATTCCAAAGCAGCCATACGGTAAAGCCACGTTGGGACAGCATGTTCCGGTGAAGACACATTCGTATGGTTGAGAGTTGAACTGTGAGATCCATAGCTGCATTTTTATTTGTGCAATCCCGTAGTGAAATGGTGTGAACTTCACGGTCACGTTCATCTTCCCGTTAGCCGGGATTAGTCCTGAGGGGAAAGAAAAGAGATGATCCTTCCTTGTCTTGCAAAGTCCAGTCAAAGAGGCTGATACACACACAAACATGTTCTTCCCATGGTAAGTACAAGTATTTCCATGCTCTTTTCATTAAATCCACGTGAATCGACTTCTACATGTTTACACTGATCTTATTTACCAACTGCTATGTTAATCCTTCATAATAATTGACTGTCACTTATATAAATAGATATATGTCCATCAGCATTAGTGAGTCAGACGTGAACTCCCAGAACTATCATCTTTAAGCCAATTACCACTCGTCGATGTTAATGCTGTAAGCAACAAAGAATAGCTAGGAACACGCATAAAAGTTTCTGTCCAGGTAATTCAGTTTCCTGCATTTTGGTGTAATTGGATTCTCTCCTTCCAAATCTTTGGGACGGACTACTGCTCTCTCTGAAGTCAAATATCCCAGCTTACCTTATTATTTTTCTGTTCTATCTCTGGTGCCAAAAGGGCTTAGTAAGTCCTCAATAACAGGGAAAGGGAAAGAAAAGGGAGAAAGAAAAGGAGGGAGAAAGGGAGGAAGGATCAATGTAGTAGATACAAGAAGGGTTAATGTTCTCTCTGATTTCCACTGAAGGCTCTTTGGTTTGCCTTCTAGATGATTCCTTATGCCCTCATGTGTCTGGTCTCTGCACTATCCCTGCAGAGGCCTTATACTTTCCCTCTGAATTGCTTGGCATACCCTCCTTCTCATCTATGCCGTCCTCTCAATCTTGTCCCGCTGTCTTCCTTGTTCTCTATGCACAACCACATGGACCTTTTATGTGCCTATCCAAGCATTCACTAACCATTTACTGTGTTCCAGGCAACGTTTTAGGCACCTGAGAAACAGCAATAAACAAAACAAAGTCCCAGATCTCACAGACTTTACATTCTAGCTGGGGACTGAAAGCAAACAAACAAATAGATGAATATAAAATATAAAGTCATGTTACGAATACCAGCAAGAAAAGTAAAGCAGGGTATGGGGGAAGCAAGTGAAATGAAATGCTCCATTTGAGACAGAATGAACAGGAGGCTTCTCTAGTGAGGAGATGTTGCAGCTGAGACCTGAAGGAAGGTCATACACATTGGGCTCCTGCTGCCTCAGGGCCTTGGCACGTGCTATTCCCTTTCTCTAGATCTTCTTTTAGTTTTTGTTTCTGTTTTTTTTTTTTTGTTTTTTGTTTTTTGTTTTTTGTTTTTTGTTTTTTGTTTTTTTTTTTTTAGAGAGAGCAAGTAGGAGAAGGGGGAAGAGGGAGAGAGAACCTTAAGCAGACTCCACGCTCAGCACAGAGCCCGACATGGGGCTCGATCCCACAACCCTGGGATCATGACCTGAGCCAAAATCGAGAGTTGGATGCTCAACCGACTGAGCCACCCAGGTGCCCCCTCTTTAAGTTTTTTAATCCTACTCTCTGAAATGACCTCTTTTTGCCATCTGCCTTCTCCTAGACTCAAACGTAGTTTTACAAAAGTAGGAACCTGCTCATTACTGTGTTCCCAGCTCAATAAATACTAGTTGAGTGAGTGAATGAACCAAGTTTCATTCACTCACTCAACCTCTGTATCACGTGAAACTCCTCCTGACTCCTCATCCCTAGGAGCCTTCACTCCCTTAAACTTGTATCAGCCCAAGGGCCACCTGAACTGTTGCCTGCTCAAGTTTACAGCTCTCCCCCTGGACTGCACACCCCTAAGGCTGGCAGCAGGCCCCAAAGCTCATTTACCATCCCAGACCCTTAGCTCAGTGCTTCAGAAATAAGTATGGGTCAACTTCCTGAGAGCAGAAGTCTACACCTTTAAATGACATCCACTAGTGACCCAAGAACTCCCTGCAGGGCAGAGTGAATCAGCAGAAGAGCTCGGTTCTACAGGCCAACCTAGGATCAGCTGAATACAAACCCATGTGCTACAGGTCCATACCTTGACCACCCACCCGGTCAGAAAATAAAACATCCTCTGACCCGCAGTTCACTGGGGGGCTTTAGACTGCTTCTGCTCCGGCTCATTAACTTAAAATAATAAGAACAAGCTCTGGAGCAAGGATTAATGTTTGCCTTGACCCGGCTGATTTATTTTTAAGTGCTCCCGGCCCACACCTAATACATAAAACACACTGGAGGCGTAACCTGGGCAACCAGAGTGGACAATGCTTTTTCCATCAACGGGGACACCAGTTAGCACAGCTCCGTTAACAGAACTTGGTTGCGGCTGATTGTCAAATGTTAACAGCTCTTAAAGGTGTGCCTAGCAGTCCTGGCTTACTGCTTGGCAAAAACTAATGGTGGGAGGAAGGAGAGCAAGTTTCATGGTTTAACAGTAAGAAACACCCCCCCCCCCATTACTACTTTATTTTAAAAAGCCCAGACCAAGATTTTATGGGTTCCATCCACTCTGGGGGCAATTTCAGATCACTGCCCTTAGATCAGCAGGGATAATGTTAAATTGCAGGGCAGTGAGGGTGTAGGGTGGAGAGAGAGAGGAGAGAAAAACTGAGAAATGAACTAGAGGCTAAGAAAATCCTAGTCTATCAGTAAAATGGCTGTAACGAAGAAAACATAGCAACACTGCAAAATACTATAATGATTCATGAAGTGACCAGAAAATACCACTGGATCTTTGCCTTGATTTTTGTTTTTTTATATATTTTTGAGAGAGATAGAGAGTGCGAGCAGGGAACGGGCAGAGAGAGAGGGGGACAGAGGATCCAAAGCAGGCTCCATGCTGACAGCAGCAAGCTTGAAGGGGGACGCAAACTCGCAAACTCTGACCTGAGCCGAAGTCAGATGCTCAACCAACTGAGCCACCCAGGCGCCCTGACCTTGATTATAATTATGTAAAGTATGCATAAACATGGCCAGCCACCCACAGGAGATTTGTTAGGGTGGTTAGGCCCAGGATGGGGATCATTTTTTATTTTTATTTATTTATTATTTTTTGGGGGGGGATCATTTTTTAAACATTTCTTCTTTCACGTCCATATAGTCTCATTACAATATTGTTATCCTTTTTAAGTCACTTTTTATTTCAAATTCTCAGAAGGCACAGATCATCCTCCCTAAATTATCACAAAGCCCTCATGCTTGAAGTGTTAGTAAGTATTGGTTTTAATCTTCCAGGATTTAGGGTTTTACGAGCTGTGCGATGTGGGGTAAATTTCTTCATCTGCCTAAGCTTCGGGCAGGGATTTAATAGCACATAGTTTAAAAACTGTCCACAAACAAGCCGTTGACAAATTCGGTGTCTTGGATTCACTGGATCACAGAAGGGAGGGCTTCGAGACTCACCACCATGAACCACATGCCGCCCACAGGGACACTCACAGATCACTGCCACTGCCCAGGGTGTGTGGACAACAGAGACCCTGGCTCACTGGGCCCCATACGAGCTCTGCGACTTGGCTTGTTATGTTACCCGAGGCTCAATTTTCTCAGCTGTAGGATGGGACAAGGTTTAAAGGAGACAACAGTGTACAAAGTCTGGGATAATGCTTACTTAGGAGGGAGAGTGTGTCCTATAAATGTGTCCTTCCTAACATTTGTGCCAAATATAATGAGTAATGACTTATTCTGTATTATATTATCGTTACAATGTCGGGAGGAGGGGGCCCCCGGCTGGCTCAGTTGGTGGAGTGTGCGACTCTTGATGTCGGGGTTTTGAGTTCCAGCCCCACGATGGGCATGGAGACTATTTTTGTTGTTGTTAAAGTTAAAAAAAACAAAAAACAAAAAAACAAGATGTCAAGAAGAAGTATTTTTTGGAAAAACTTACACAGTTGATTGTGGAACAACATGAGGGGGAAGAGCACTCACCCCCTGTGAAGTTGAACACCTACATACAACTTTTTTTTTTAAGTTTATTTATTTATTTTGAGAGAGAGAGACAGAGACAGCACGAGTGGGGGAGGGGCAGAGAGAGGGAGTCAGAGGATCCCAAGCAGACTCCGTACCTTCAGTGCAGAGCCCAGTGAGGGGCTCAAATCCACGAAACCGTGAGATTATAACTCCAGCCGAAGCCAAGGGTCAGACGCTTAACCGACTGAGCCGCCCAGGCGCCCCTCCTACATATAATTTTTAACACCCCCAAAACATAATGACTCATAGCCTACTGTTGACCAGAAGCTTTACCAATAACATAAACAATTAACACATATTTATAAGTTCTATGTGTTTCATTTTATCTATTTTTTAATTAATTAATTTTTAAATTTTTAAATTTACATCCAAGTTACTGAGCATATAGTGCAACAACGGTTTCAGGAGTAGATTCCTTAATGCCCTTTCCCCATTTAGCCCATCCCCTCCTCCCAAGTTCTATGTATTTTATACTGTATTCTTACCATAATGCAAGTTAGAGAAAAGAAAATGTTATGGAGAAAATCATAAGGAAGAGAAAATATATTTACAGTTGTGCTGTACTTACTGGAAAAAAATCTGCGTTGAAGTGGACCCAGACAGTTAAAATCGGTGTTGCTTAAGGGACAACTGTACCAGTACCTAAAAAAGGAAGAGGCAACAGCCTCACGGTGCCAAGCCACTGGGATGGGTTTCCGAAAGCACCGGGTCTTTCTTTTTGCTTTTTTTTTCTTTTTGCTGCCAAACTCAGGCTATTCTACAGGTCATGAGATAAGGACTGGGCTGCCCCTGGGAATGTCTACTTAAAAAAATTTTTTTTACATTTATTTTATTTATCTGAGAGGCAGAGAGAGTCAGAGCACAAGTGGGGGAGGGGCAGAGAGAGAAGGAGACACAGAATCCGAAGCAGGCTCCGGGCTCCGAGCTGTCAGCACAGAGCCAGACGCGGGGCTCGAACCCACACACCGTGAGATCATGACCTGAGCCGAAGTCGGATGTTCAACTGACTGAGCCACCCAGGTGCCCCTGGGAAGGTCTACTTTAAATTTTAGGCCTGTGGACTTTCTGTAAAGGGGTGAAATATGAGCCCTGAGGCTTTCAGTTATCAGTTCATTTCTAAGCTTCCTGGGAAGAGCCAACGCTTGCTCAGCCGCAGCAGGTGCGGGACGGATGTTAACAGCCAATTACCCCCGATCTTCCTTTAATCTTTCATTCTCTTCTCCCTCCAGCAAGCCTTTGTGACAGAAACTAGAAATAATCAGTAAAGTGAGAGTTTGGGGGGATCTTCCTTTTCCTCCCTGTCTACCAAGTACCCAAAATGCAGGCCATGGGAGCAGGATCAGAACAGCTTGGGGACCCTACCTGTGCTGATGGGAAGCTGAGGGGCAGTCTGAGCAGGAGGATGCTGGGAGAGGCAAGCCAGGCCACCAATTCATTTTCTGTCAAGCCTGTAACCTGCTGGCAGGGAGCAGTGAGTGTAGCACACATATGTTACATGGCCACGGTCCTGGGCGCTGTCCAGCACGCAAAGACAGCTCCGGGGAGGCCAGAGAGACTGTATGGGAATGCTTATAGATGAACTCAAGAGCTGCACGAAGCACCACGCACAGCACCTGCACTCCCCATCACTCACGGGGACACAGGGAGCCACCCCCTGAACACGCCCCCAGTTCACCGACGCCTCAGCAAAGCCCAACTGTGCCACCACCCACCCTTCGCCATTTTCACAGCCAGTACCCATCCAGGCCAACCTGGCTTCCTTCCTTCCTTCCTTCCTTTTTTTTTTTTTTTTTTAATATGGAATGCTTCACAAATTTGCGAGCCATCCTTGTGCAGGGGCCATGCTGATCTTCCCTGTGTCGTTCCCAGAGGCGAGCCCTGGGCTTCCTTCCTGAGGACAACCTGCTCCCTACTTGTGCTACTCCAACCCACTCTCCCCTCAGGAGCGTCATGAGACCCCACCTCCTGCTGAGAGCCCTCCACTGGACTCCCTCCCAGCTCAGAACCAAACCCTAACTCCTACCACCCTCAGCTCCCCGGGGCCTCTCCAACCTGGTCTCCCCTTGGGCACATCCTCCAGACATGCTGGGCTTCCAACCTTCTAGCGATGGTGGCTTCTGTGCTTAAAGCCCCCTTCCCCAGTTCCTGACCACCGATGAAAGCAGTCACCTGGTCACATCCCCTTATTCTGTTTTTCTTCACAACCACTTCCACTCCCTGGACAATGTCCTCCTTATGTACCTGTGTCTCTCCCCTGAACTGGGACATCAGAGAGGGAAGCAGGACTGTCTTGTTCCCTGAGGCAGCCCAGGGCCTATCAGTACCTGATGCACAAGTAGTGAGTGCTTAGTTCTGGAACAAATGCAAATGGGGGGGCCACAGGGCAGGAAGCAAACCCAGCAGCAGGAGGAATCGAGCCCAGCAGCATTTCTGGTACAAGACGGTGAAGCGAAGCTATTCTAACTAGAACACCCTGCTGGAAAACTCACCAAAACTCCAAGAAGCAAATGCATAAAATGGAAGAGAAGGAAAGTCTTCCATTAAACAATCCCAAAGCCTGAAAAAGCAGCACGCTTACCAAATACAGTAAAACCTCCGATTTCAAGTAACTTGCTCTATAAGCGTTCCGCAAGAGGAGCAAACATTTCTAATAAATTTCAACTTGACACACGAGCCACGTCTTGCAATGCGAGTAGTGTGTGATGCCGAATGTCACGTGATCACAAATGAGCCCATGGTTCTAGAAATTCGCTTTGACACATGAGTGCTTTGGAAGACAAGCATGTTTCCGGAATGAATTATGCTAGCAAACCAAGGTTTTACTAGTGTAAAGTAAGGCATGGGAGTGTGCCGGGAGCTGGGAGGGCAACAAATTTCCCCGAGGATAAGGGGAATGGCCCTGGAAAAAAAAAACACTCACTAGTCTTTGATCAAAGAGATAAAACGTGGTATGTGGCTGGGCCCTGGAGAAGCAGGGATCAGGACAGAAGAGACATGACCTCAGCATCCTAGAATAGCGGGGGAGGCAGCTGAAGAAGTAACTACATTGCCCTGACATTTCTATGGCGTTAGACCTGGGACCGGGAGGCTGGAGGTGACATGACGGGGACAGAGCAGAGCAAGTGACCACAGAATGACAGCACACAGCACAGAGGACGCACCCTGCCCTCGTGAGCCTGAGGCAGTGATGGGAGATGTCCTCCCAGGATGCCTGAGCCCACGGACTGTGGGCCAGACCCTGGTTCCAATCCCAGCTTTGCCCTTGGGCAACTTACCTAAACACTCCATGCCTCGGATTCCTCATCTGCAAAGCGGACATAATAATAGCATCCAGTCATAAGTATTATTGGGAGTATTAAATGAGTGAGTGAGTATTGAGGTGCTGGGGTGGCTCAGTCGGTTAAGCCTCTGACTCTTGATTTCAGCTCAGGTCATGATCTACCTCAAGGTCATGAGATCAAGCCCCACATCCAGCTCCATGCTGACAGCACAGAGCCTGCTTGGGATTCTCTCTCTCTCCCTCTCTCTGTCCCTTCCTCCACTCGTGCGTGCACTTGCATGCATTCTCTCTCTCTCAAAATAAATATTTGTTAAAAATGAGCAGCACTGATGTCTGGCACATGGTAAACACCATATAAGCATCAGCTGCAATTATAATTATTATCACCGCCATCATTTCTTTCCCCACGTTATCCTTCTGCTGGCAGCAGGCCCTACTCAACGCTGAGTAAAATGCTGAGTGGAACCAACATTTTGTGTTATGCACAAAAACCAAAAATTCAAAAATTAATCCACTTTGGAGGGGGAAGGGAACATAAGCAAAAGCCGGTGAAGAACACACATGCAAGGAAGGGAGAAACACAGGGAGAGCCGTGGCAGGGAGGAAGGAAGAATCCGTACAGAATTAAATTATTTTCAAGAAGATAACAGATACCAGGGGCAAAGGGGAGCCAACCCATATACATGATTTATATGCCTGAGGGAAAGAACAAAGCAAATAGAAGATTAGCGTATCCAGTTTTAATAGTTGAAAAATTTCCTAAAACAGGGGCGTCTGGGCGGCTCAGTCACTTAAGGATCCGACTTTGGCTCAGGTCATGATCTCACGGTTCGTGGGTTCGAGCCCCGCGTCGGGTTCTGTGCTGACCGCTTGAAGCCTGGAGCCTGCTTCGGATTGTGTGTCTCCCTCTCTCTCTGTCTCTCCCCTGCTCGTGCTGTCTTTCTCTCTCAAAAATGAATAAAAAGGGGCACCTGGGTGGCTCAGTCGGTTAAGCGGCCGACTTCAGCTCAGGTCATGATCTCGCGGTCCGTGAGTTCGAGCCCTGTGTCGGGCTCTGTGCTGACAGCTAAGAGCCTGGAGCCTGCTTCAGATTCTGTGTCTCCTTCTCTCTGACCCTCCCCCGTTCATGCTCTGTCTCTCTGTCTCAAAAATAAATAAACGTTAAAAAAAATTAAAAAAAAATGAATAAAAATTTTAAAAAAAAGAAAAGAAAAGAAAAAGAAAAATGTCCTAAAATAATGAAAGTTCTTTCTCTCCAGACCAAAAGGACATGCGACGTTCAAGGAAAACAAATGATACGGAGCAACACCAATACATATCTTGGCAAATTACTTAACCTCAAGGTTGAAACAAAAACAAAAAGAAAAAGAATTCTAAGGGCATCCAGAATTCACCTTGGGTGGGTAAAGATTCCGACCAGCCTCTGAATTCCGAGCAAGTTCAAAGCAAAGGGCAATCGAGCAACGTCTACAAAGTTCTGAGGTGACCAAAGCTGTACACCACGACTTTTAGACCCAGTCAAGTTGTCCTTCAAGATGACAGGCTGCAGGGACGTTGTCAAACACGCAGGCACTCTCGGTATGTTGCCTCCAGGAAACTTTGGTTAACAAGCGGCCGGATTACACAGTCCAGACAAGCCAGGAGAAAGGACGGACGTGAAGAACTTAGAGTGGAGAAAACATGGAACAAGAATGGAGGGGACACCCTGGTTCCATTTAAATAGAAACTAAGCAACTGTGGCATTTATGGTCACAAGGCAGAATGCAAAGGCTGTAAACCCAGATAAGGTAAGATAATATCACAGAACAGGAAGCCATAAGGAGCGGCGGGAGGAGAGACAGTGCATGGATGCTACTTCCCCTTTCTGCACCACCAAGACTCTAGCTGAACTTGAAGCATGCAGCTGAAGGAAGCAGTGGCTCTGACCTCTTAATCTCTCTCTTTTTTTTAAATTATTTTAATGTTCCTTTATTATTTTGAGAGAGAGACAGAGTGTGAGACATGGAGGGGCAGAGAGAGGGAGACACAGAATCCCCAGATGGCTCCAGGCTCTGAGCTGTCAGCACAGAGCCCGACGCGGGGCTCAAACCCACGAACTGTGAGGTCATGACCTGAGCCAAAGTCGCATGCTTAACCGACTGAGCCACCCAGGTGACCTTTTATAATCTCGTTTCTTAATTTTTAGCAGTAAATTTTAGGAATATCACGTTTTTAAAGTTTTTATGTATTTAATTTGAAAGAGAGAGGGAGAGAACACATGAGTGGGGGAGGGAAAGAGAGAAGGAGCAGAGAATCCCAAGCAGGCTCCACACTGTCAGTGCAGAGTCTGATCAGGGCTCCATCCCACGAGCCATGAGATTATGACCTGAGTCAAAATCAAGAGTTGGATGCTTAACTGACTGAACCACCCAGTCAGGGTATAAGGTACTCTTAGGAGTATCACTTATATCAAGGAAGTTCATTAATTCCTTTGGCTTCACCTGTTGTTGTTGTTTTTAATCAATATCAAGTAATGAAACATATTTTCATAACAAACATACTTCATTTTTATAAAGCCATTTCTTAAAGAAATACTTACGTTTGCTCAGCCCACTATCTCCCACACTTATTTACACCCAGAGCTTTTCTTGTTTCCCTCTGTCGCTGCTGTTGCCTGGTTTTGGGCAAGTCGCCTTTCCCATACCAGCCCCTTGGGACCCCCAGAAGGGCCTGTTCTGTAAGCAAAGCTGGCGTTCCCTTCCAGTCTCCCGGAAGACAGGCTTTTCCAGCAGGATAAAGGGTTGGGTCATACTATCCTTGGCCTCTCCCTGGACCTCCCTGGGGCTGGCACTTCTGCATGGGCAGTAGGGGTACAGAGTTTGGTCAAAGTACAGGAGTTGGTCTCTGGGCAAAGTCCACTGAATGGTGTTGGTCAACTGAGCTCAAACCAGCCCAGACTGACATGCCACCAAATGATCATCTTGAGCAAGAGATACCTAAGGACCCTGAAGCCAAGGAGAATACACAAGGCCTGGTTGAGAGCTATTATTGATCTCCCTAACTTTTCTCTCCCAAAAGAGAACATTCCTAAACTCTTAGTCTTGTGATACAATTCTATTTGGCTTTCTCTCCTATTTCAAGGATCCTATATCGTTACTCTTCCAGCTTAAGGGAGTGGTTGAGAGCTCGGGGTCTGGAGTCAGACAGACCTTGCTGCCTTGGGCGAGACATCTGGCCTCCCCGAGTCTGGGTGTGGTTGGCTGTAAAAAGGTGATGCTAAGAGTTCTCATTGGGTTGTAGAATGCAATGTAGTAGAGCATCCAGTGTGCTTAGGACAGCGCCTGTCACGTGCTTAACAATTAGCAAATGGAAGCGATTATTAACGTTACGCCAGCTACTCTATGTACAACCACTGTCACCCATCAAGGAGATACCAACCGCCAGGTAAAATGTAGCATTGCTACAACGTGACAGAACGGCCTCAGGGCTGTGCATAAAGAATTGCTACCTGCCTGTCCAGCTTTTCCTGCTTCCATTAGTTACTGCTATAAATTAGTTACATATATCCTTAAATAAGGGGCTTTGGGAACTCATTTGCATTTGATATATTACCTGTCCCCAGTTGTTCTCACTTCCTCACCCTTAAGTCTGGTGCTCTAGAAAGTCATAGAAACGTTTGATCTCTTGACTTTACTTCCCATAAGTGTTCTATTCTGACCTGGCATATGGGCCCTGGCTTTTCTCCAGTTTGCTGACCTGAAAGGTAATCAGAAGCATTTGGCTGGTGTATCTCGCTCATTTCTATCACTTGCCAAAGATATATCTGTGTGTCTCCATTTCGCTATGCAGCCGTATAATAAGCATTATTTTCTGGGATGAGGCTATTCACGATGGACCTAACTACCAATAAGAAACATTTTATGGGAGCCTCCTTTGTGTGCTGAAGATCTAAAGGTCTTACCATCCTCCTGACAATCCTGATCTGTCCCCTACTCAGTCTGTGCTGGGATTGGGGATCTTCTGTCTCACCCACCAACAGGTGTATAGTGAGGTGGGGAGAAGCAGGGGCAACCTTCCCTATTCATACTCTTGTCTGGAAGGAAGGGGTTCACCTGCCGGTGAGGCTTGTTATATGATAAAATACCTCAGCCAGTGGGGAAGGAGCCTTTGGAGAAAAAAGACGCAAAAAAATGAGTTAACCCTCACTTCCTGTTGAAACTTAAATGGGTAAATGCTGGGGTATGGCCAGCACCATGGCAGGTGCTGCAGGAGTATGAATGAATCCAACGGAGATCACATGATTGGACTAGGGGTCAAGTCCCTCTGGCCCACCCAGAGTAAGAGGTGCATGGAGGTGCCTTGGACTTTGATACGTAGGGTGCACACTCTTTATGGCATCCTAGTGCTCATCCAGGGGTAAGGGAAATTATTATTTGCCAAGATGTGCTCCGGGCTGGGTTGCTTATAATCAAAAAGTAGTCTGGGTCCAAAGCGAGGGCAGAGGCTCTGGGATTACTCCCAAATCAGTATCACATTGTCATAAATTTGCATTTCATAAGAAAATGCAAAATATAAAATTATTTCCAAATGACTGCTCTATGCCTCATCACTGGGGAAAAAAGAGAACAAAAGTATTAAAACTTTCTATAAGAACCCTGGGCAATAGTCCTCAGGAACTCTTGCTTAACTAGCCATTGTATGCTACAATTTATTATTTATATGAATTGCATGCATTCGTCTGAGGGTATGGGACACCAAGTGAATGCCCAGGATCTCCAAGTGTTCAAAAGTGAACGAATTCAACAATTTTTTTTGTGTGTGGCATTTGGCTGTTCTCCAACACTAATAAAATGTATTGCTGCCTCTTCCAAAATTATCAACGGAGTGAGCGTTCTTGATGCTTTAATTGTATACGATTTCTTGTCAGCACTGTAAAGAAGGTCACAAAATCCTTCACTCCTTTCCCCCAGTCTCAGGAAGATCTTGGCACAGTCAACAGATCCAGCTTCTGATAGCTATAGCACACACATGCATCTTAAGGACGCCCAGTGGGCAAATGGCCAGTTGAGTTAAAGTCAGGGGCACTATGTCAGATTCGTATCTTGTAAATGGAATTAGCTTTATTCAAATTTTTTTCATTTGGCAAGCCTGAGCACGAAATGCCTGGAAGGCATGGATAAATGATGCTTCTAGTTCCTAGAGGAGAACTTGCTTTATAACCCCATGGACCATGGATGTCTCCACCGCCTCTAAAGATGTGCATAAAACAGTGTCTATAACTATACACCCTAACTGTGTAAAATCAGCCCATGGTTCTTAGCCTATCTGGGTCCTATTTATAAAATGAGGGCAATAAGGACTTAACTGGCCGAAATGTGATCCCTGACTGTCCAACTGTATAAGACCTAGGAGTCAGGTCAGATGCCTGGCAAGTCAGAAAAGCCCAGCACCTGCCTGGGCTACATGCACCTGACCTGCAGTCACCGTCCTCGCAGACACAGAGCTTTTTTATTCCAGGTGAGTAAAAGTCATCAGCAAATTCCATAGCCTCGAAGATGTATAACAGACACATCAATACATTAACAAAGTGGGAAACCAAAGCAAGAAAATGCCAGAGAGACCAGTGGGCCAAGGAATGCACCAGGTCTCATAAAATGGCTACCGAGGAGGCTGAGCGGTCCAGCCTAGGAGACCTGCTTGTGTACAAGCACATCAGTCACATCAGCAACACCATCCATATGACGCAGAACATTTGAAATCGTATAGGTGGATCCCCAAAGCTCAGGAGCCCTGGCTCGCTCACTCACCCACTCACTCACTCACTCACAGCTTTGCTTGCCTCACACTCTCCAGATTTTCCTCCTGGTCTCTGTCCTGCACCCACTCCCCCCCCCCCCCCCCCGGTGTCCTCTGAGTGCCTGTGTGCTCAGGTCTCAGTTCTCCATCCACTTCTCTTCTCTGGCCTCCCCTGCTCCCTGGGTGATGTCATCTCCAGACCCCCAGCAGTATGTTCCATCAGTACCTAGGTGACATCAAAACATATGTCCCTAGCTCCCACCTCTCTCTCGACTTCAAACTGGTATATCCAACTTAATTTCACTTAAGGGAAGAATTTAAAAGATAAGCAACAAACAAAGCACCAGAGCAACGAAAGCTTATCAGGTGGATCAAAGAGCTCATGGCCCCATTTGTCTGAATTATGTGGCTGTGCAATTTATAATCTGAATGCTCAAGGACACACCTGCATGATTTTTAAGTACAGTTGTCATTCATCGATGCTCAGCACTTACCTGCATAATTTTTAAGTACAGTTGTCATTCATCGATGCTCAGCACTTAATTGCTTATGTATGTAGTCCACTGGTTTTACGAATAGGCCGTGTTTCAAAACCCTTCTCGTCGATTAATATTCTGTGTCTTGGACAATAATTCTTGGCAGAAGTATGACTTGGCCACAAGAACCTCTAGCTTTCTTCCAGATTCTCCCTTTCTTTTCCTTGGCACTGATAACTGGCTTAGTTCAGGCTCTCAAGGCCTACGCGATTTCATTCCCGATACAATGATTTCCTGGTTTCTTGCCTGCTCCCACCTCAGTCACACCTGCACACTGCAGCTACACTGGCTTCCCTAAAAAACCGCTCCTATCACAACTGCTCGGAAATCTCGGTGGTTCCCTCTCTTCCCTTAACAGCTTTATAGACCATCAGGTGGGACAGGATCTTACTGGTGAACCTTGGCCAGTGATTACCAAGAACCACTGAGGAATGCCTATATCAGAATCACCTGGAGGTGCCTGTTACCAGTACAGAAAACCAGACCCTTCCCAGAGCTACTAAATGCAAATCACCAGGGATGGCTCCCTTGGCTTCATAGCTGTCCTAAGTGTTCAACATCTTGGGGCACTGCCCTACTCTAAGCCCCATCTGCCGTCTGAGCCTTTGGTGAAGGTGAACTGGCTGCTTGATAAGAAACCGATTTCATATTTTAGTGTCTCTGGTGATGTACTGGGAGCCACCCGGGCCAAGGCCGTTCCTTTCTACACCACGGTGATTCCTGTTACTGACACAGCTAGCCTGCCTCCAATACCTTTCTCTTCTTGAGGCTCCCCCATCCCTGTTCCTGCCGTGACCTGATGCCCTCTCACTGGGATTTATCTGGATCTGTTTTAGCACGTGGCTTTCAGGGACAGTCCCAGAGGTCCAGTATGGTCTGATGGCCCAGGCCGGAAGAGGAACCCCTCCTCTTTCTTGCCATAATCTCTAAGCAGAGCCTGGACTAAGATTGCAGGAGCTAGCTCACTTTACCAACTTACCTCGCGGGTCAAATTTTTATAACCTTTTGGAGTTAAGGCAAAAATTCAGTTTGTATTTCATGAGGCAGGTGCACAGGCTTTGGAACCAGAATGACTGCTTTTAAGTCCCACCTCGGCCACTTACTACTGAGTGTCCCTGGATAAGTTATTTAAACACTTGGCACCTCATTTCTATGTCTATCAAATGGAAATAATAATTGTACCAATCTTACCTGGTTGTAGTGCAGATTAAATATATAGGTACATAGGGGCGCCTGGGTGGCTCAGTCGGTAAGCGTCTGACTTCAGCTCAGGTCATGATCTCATGGTTTGTGAGTTAGAGCCTCGCATTGGGCTCTGTGCTGACAGCTCAGAGCCTGGAGCCTGCTTCAGATTCTGTTGTCTCCCTCTCTCTCTGCCCCTCCCCCACTCACACTGTGTCTCTCTCTCAAAAATAAATAAACATTAAAAAATTTTTTTTTAATGTATAGGTACATACACATATATAAAATGTATCTATATCTATCACTTAGAATAGTGCCTGGCATATAATAGTTACTAAGTGTTACTATTATTACTCTACCAAAAAGCTTAGAGTGAGAACATCAACTATAATTAAAAGCAGAAATATAATATTATTTAGTACAATTTTGGTAACCACTTATTCTCTCTTCTTTTTAAAGCCTAAAAATAATAAACCTTCTCTCTGGAAAGAGAATCAAGTCCTGTTTTATGCAGTATAAATGGTAAAGCTACACTGAATTTCCAAAATCTCAGAATGGCTCCTGGTTCCCTAGGAAATAATCTATATACATTTCATAATTTAGAAGTAATTCAAAATTTCTGCTTTGAACACTCATCTATGCACTTGCAATCAGGAAATTAATGGATTCCTACCCAGACACTCAAAAACAAAACTATTTTAGTGTTCGCAGCAGACTGCTGTGGACAGATATTTAAAGCCCAAACCCAAACATCAAGAGACAGAAACCGGGAAGCAGAAATCACTTCAGATGGAGACAGCATTTCCAAAAGTCCTGAGCAGTGTCAGGATCTATGTCCTTTAGGGCAGGCAAAGACGGACTGGCCACACCACGTGCAGCAAATTCACAAGAGCTTTCAATAACATTCCAAACGCTTGGTAAGAAATAATGTTCCCACGTTATTTGAAATTGAATGAAAAGATGAATGCAAATCCAAGGATATACCAAGAGCCAAAATTAGAGTAGGAATGGATTAGTTTCCAACTTCAAGTGTTGGTCGTGAAAGAGATTTACCTGGATGCTATTATAAATTATCTGCATGACCCAAATGATCCCAAAGTGGCCTCATTCTCTAGTATCCAATCCCAATTTACAATATGTCAGGTACGTCAAATTTGCTATTGTTACACATGTGAAAAAACCATATTCAAATGAAGTTTATTCTCTTTCATAACTTGAGGCCTACTCTCCAAATCCTCTCTGATCTGAGAACTCTGAGGAAATTGGAAACTTGAAACCTTGATTCTCCTTACCTGATAACGGGTCAACAGTAAAGGCTTCATGAGACTGAATCAAAGTGATATGAAACTCGAAATCTATAGGGCAGCTGCACTGTAAAGGGATAACATATTTTTTGCTGCAAAAAAAAAACAAAACAAAAAGGAAAAAATTTTTTTTCTTTATAACTAGTTCTTTTGATATCAAGGAATAGACTCAAGTTACATAATAAAGAACCACAACAGGGGCACCTGGGTGGCTCAGTCGGTTAAGCATCTGACTTCCGCTCAGGTCATGATCTCGTGGTTCATGAGTTCAACCCCCTTGTGGGGCTCCGTGCTGACACCTCAGAGCCTGGAGCCTGCTTCGGATTCTGTGTCTCCCTCTCTCTCTGCCCCTTCCCCCACTCATGCTCTCTCTCTCTCTCTCAAAAATAAACATTAAAAAAATTTAAAAGAACCGCAAGAGTGACCATAGTCAATGCGGCTGTAGTAATTCCTGGGTGCCAGCTACTGTATACATTTCCCAGATATTAACTCTTCTAATCCCATGAGGCGGTACTGTGATCGATCATCCCCACTTACAGACAAGGCAACCAAGGCATGAGAGAACATAAGTGTCCTGTCTGAGGTGACACGGCTAGTTAATGGCAGAACTGGGATTCAAGGCAGGTCAACTGTGCCCAGTTTCCACACCCCAAATACCTTGGTCCTCACTGCCTCTTGAGTACCAGTGGGTTTATCCTGTGGACACTCAGTCACAGGGAAAGGGCTTCTCTGCCACACAACGGGCCCCAGGGAACCTAGGGAACACTGAATGGGCAGGCTTTACACAAAGAAGCCTGGGAAGCTCCTGGCTCTAACAGAGCTTAGAACTAGACCGTGTTGAAGAAACCACACTTCCGGCTGTGTGTGATGGAAATATGCCAGAGACTGTTTGGTAAGAAGGGCAAACAAGCAGTAGAGGACCCGGAGAGGGTCTGTGAATTCGGAAATGCTCCCTCAGCCAAGACCAGCCCAACTTCTAACTGGGCCTGCGGTGGTCCCTTAGGGCACTACAGGAGTCATTACAGCTGTGACATCTCTCAGAGAGGCCTGAGCTTCTCCTCATGTCCTCTCCTTCTATGAGGTGGGTCAGAGTTTGTGGGATGAGCGAGGCATGGAGAAGCCGAGTTCTCTACTTGTCCCCTGGCATCCTACAGACACAGAGCTGGGGAGGGTTATCTGGGCCCCTTTCAGCAGCTGGACATTGAGCTCCTCCACTAAGAGACTCAGCCCTGCCCTCTCTCCCTGGCCTTTCTGCCTCCTCCCTTCTCTACCTCGTAACTCCCATGCCCTCACAGCCCATCTTGCCCTCCTGCCCAGTGGTCGGTCCTTACTCCTTAAGCTTTCGATGATGAGCCTTCCTGCCCACTACACTTCTCCCTCACATCTCCCAGTCCTGGGGGAATATGACTGTAAGCAGAGCGGCCAGAGCAGCTAGCGTGCTGCCTTCTGGGTGGTGCCCATCCCGACCTAGTCTGTGTGGGGACCTTTCCCATCAGGACCCTCTTCTTTACCTGCCCAGCGCCTGTCTACCTGGGAGCCCCTAAGTCCTATGAGGGCAGAACTGAGTCTACTTACTTCTCTAGCATAACCTCAACAAAATTCCAGAGTCCCGCACAGGCCAAACATTCAACAAACATTTGTTGGAGCAAAGTAGAGTAACTCTTTTTTAGTAGTAATTCTGAGGATATAGTATAGCTCAAATGTGGTCTTAAAAATTATGCCACGGGGCAGCTGGGTGGTTCAGTCGGTTAAGCGTCCAACTTTGGCTCAGGTCATGATCTCGCGGTCCGTGAGTTCGAGCCCCGCGTCGGGCTCTGTGCTGACAGCTCAGAGCCTGGAGCCTGCTTCGGATTCTGTGTCTCCCTCTCCCTCTGCCCCTCCCCCCACTCACACTCTGTCTCTCTGTCTCTCTGTCTCAATAATAAATAAACATTAAAAAAATATTATGCCACGAGGGGCACCTGGGTAGCTCAGTCAACACTTGATTTTGGCTCAGGTCATGATCTCACGGTTCGGAGATTCGAGCCCCATGTCAGGCTCTACATTGACAGAGCGGAGCCTGCTTGGGATTCTGTCTCCCTCTCTTTCTGCCCCTCCCCTGCTTGCTATCTCTCAAAATAAATAAAAATAAACTTAAAAAAATTATGCCACGAGCATTTTTACTTGGGTTTAATTAAGTTCATTACCTTTTTTAAATTTCTGGAGTATCTCAAATGTAAAGAAAAATACAGAGGATAATATAATCGAGGTCCCTCAGGGTGCCTGAGTGACTCAGTCGATGAACCAAGGTCATGATCTTGCAGTGTGTGGGTTCGAGCCCCGCGTCAGGCTCTGTGCTGACAGCTCACAGCCTGGAGCCTGCTTCGGATTCTCTGTCTCCCTCTCTGTCTGCCCCTCCTCTGTTCTCTCTCCGTCTCTCTCTCTCAAAAATAAATAAACATTAAAAAAAAGTAGAGGTCCCTTTATCCACCATCGAGCTCTCAAATCTTCCGCTTTGGATAAATCAGTGTTTTATTTTGAAAGAAATAAAACACTGCAGAACACTTGAAGCTCCCTGTACACCTCTCCACCTCCCTCTACTTCTTTTCTCTCCAGGAGTGATCCCTACCTCGTCTCCGCTGTCTATCTTCCTCATGCATTTTCATAACACTGCCACATGTGTATGTGCTCACAAAATATATAATATGGTATTACTTGTTTTCAACAATGTCATTCCAAAACTTGCTAATGTTGCTCAACACTCTGCAGATTTATCCCTGATACACAATTTCGAATCATGATACACGAAGTACTGTTCGTTCATTTCACTGGGGATGAATATTCTAGTACATGACTATGTCACCCCTGTCCACCTACTCTCTCGCTGGGGGCATTTAGGTTGTTTGCACTTTTTTCACTATTGCAACGTGGCGGTGACAATCCTTGTGTGTGACTCACGCATCTATGCCAGAACTACTCCAGGTATAACCGACAAGTAGAATTGCTCGTTACGAGCAAAGTAAAATTAGCAACTTTACTAGACATAGCCCAAATGCTCTCCAAAGCCCTTTTACTGATGTCTACCTCCATGAGCAGCCTATGAGAGCCTCTCTCGCTTACCAACACAGGATTTTCAGACATTTTAACTCCTTCTGGCCCAATGGGGGTAAAGTGCTATCTCATTTTATTTTCATGTTCATTTCTTCGACGTTGACCTTCTATTCAGAGGGAGACGTTTGGGTTTCCTCGTCTATGGACTATCGGTACATATCCTTTGCCTATTTTCCTATGAAGTTGTTCTGCTCTCTTGTCAATCTGTAAATTCTAGAAATTAATTCTGTCAATTGTATCTAGTGATATAAATTCAAGTCAAGGATCATTATACATAGTAATCTCTTCAGCCAGCAGTGAGATGAATGCTTCATAGTTTTGTTTTGTTTTTTTTACCAAACTCATAAACTCTGTCCTTGGTCAGACTCTCTAGAAGCAGCCAGTCCATCTTAACTCTCTGAGGTGCTTCCTAATTCTGAAACACAGGGCACATAAAGGTCATTACATTTTCAAGACACTGGGGTCCCACTGAACATCAGCTGCTCCACAGCACTGGGGAGATAAAACTAACTGTACAAGTTACATATGCCCCTCAAGAAGTGAGCAGCCTTGGGGCGCCTGGGTGGCTCAGTTGGTTGAGCATCCGATTCTTGATTTCGGCTCAGGTCATGATCTCACTGTTCGTGGGATCGAGCCCCGCATGGGGCTCTGTGCTGATAGTGCGGAGCCTGCTTGGAATTCTCTCTCTCCCTCCCTCTGCCTCTCCTCTGCTCATGTTCTCTCTCAAAATAAATAAATAAACATTAAAAAAAAAAAATGAGTAGCCGTGGGTGATGGTCGATGTGAAGTCTAAACTACTCAGACGTGGTCTCTGAAGACCAGGCTGGGGACTCCCACAGCCACATGAGTTGGATGGTGCTTGAGGCGTTAACCCCAGCCATCGGCTCAGAGCCACCCAGTGAGGTAAAGCCGGCTGCTCAAGAATCTTCTGCTAAAAGCTGCATGTTTGCATTTTCTGAACTAAAGAAAAAAAAACAACAAAAAAACCCAAAAACCCTGCCGGAGCTTTTATATATGCCCAATTTAAAACTAATTTTAGACCTCCGATAATTCCCATAGAAAAGGTGTAAGGGTATTTGTTTAGTGATGATTACGTGAAACCAAGTTCCTGATGCATTAACCAGTCTGGAAAAACAAACAATTCCTTAAGGGCAAAGAATTCCAAGTACCCTGATTCTGAAGGAGATATTGCAGTGCAAGTAATACAGAATACAGATTTGTGTTCCTTACTGCAGCTCATATTATGGCTGTCGAATTCGCACGGATGACCACCAAAATCATAAATCAAGGACAGTCTGGATGACTTTGGGTCACAAAGAATTTTGACAAATATAAAGTTTAGTTTATTCAGAAATGTTTCCTGTTTGAAAAAAACAGAGTCCCATTAGATTCTAAGGGGACTTAGAAATTCTACACTAAATTCCTATGCTAAATACCATTAAAACCATAAAACAGACTCTTGACTATAGAAAACAAATTGAGGGTTGTTGGAGGGGAGGCGGGCAGGGGATGGGCTAAATGGATGGGTATGGGTGATGGGTATTAAGGAGGGCACTTGTGATGAGCACTGGGTTTTGTTTGTAAGTGATGAATCACTAAATTCTACTCCTGAAACGAATATTACACTGTATGTTAACTAACTGGAATTTAAATAAAAACATGAAATAAACAAAAACAAAAAACTGATCTACACTGAAGAAACATGAATAAATACACGTTATCTTATGCCTATGGTTTCACAGGCACAAACAGGACCCTGAGTTCTTCTGTAACTTATAGAAAGCGGCCAGTTAAAAATCTCAAAGCAGATAGAAGTTAGTTAACTTTTGAAGTTAACCACAACTTTTATACCTGTTACTTTATTATTTAAACATTTTATTGGTTATGCTAAGGCTCTGTATAAATATCTATTAATGGGGCGCCTGGGTGGCGCAGTCGGTTAAGCGTCCGACTTCAGCCAGGTCACGATCTCGCGGTCCGTGAGTTCGAGCCCCGCGTCAGGCTCTGGGCTGATGGCTCGGAGCCTGGAGCCTGTTTCCGATTCTGTGTCTCCCTCTCTCTCTGCCCCTCCCCCGTTCATGCTCTGTCTCTCTCTGTCCCAAAAATAAATAAAAAATGTTGAAAAAAAAAAATTTAAAAAAAAAAATAAAAAATAAATAAATATCTATTAAGTACGTTAAAAGGATATACAAAAACATACTAAGTACTTCAAAAGAATTGTTCCCTATTTTGCGGCACCTGGGTGGCTCAGTCTGTTAAGCACCTGACTCTTGATTCGAGCTCGGGTCATGATCTCATGGTTTGTGGGTTCAAGCCCTGTATCAGGTTCACACTGATAGTGTGGAGCCTGCTTGGGATTCTCTCTCTCTCTCTCTCTCTCTTCTCTCTCTCTCTCTCCCCCTCTCTCTCTGCCCCTCCCCCATTCACACTCTGTCTCTTTTTCAAAAATAAATAAAAATTAAAAAAAAACTTTTAGAAGCCATTTCCTTTCATTATCCCATCAGCAAGAGAAGCCTAGAAAATCCCAAGACCTTCCCTCAAATGTTACTGGCCTCCTCTCAAGCACTGCTATGCACACAGAGACAAAGGAAGAAATTTGGGGTCTGGCTAGTTATTTTTCTTTAAGCTTTAGATGTAAATTTTTGTATTCAGAGTGTGACCCCCAAAACAGAAAGAAAGCAGACATAATGATTAGTTGCCTGATAAACCAGACCCCACCCCCCACAAACAGGCAACAATTTGAAAAGACATAGAGTTGAGGGTAAATTACGTTTCAAATTTCAAAGTATGTCTTTTCATCTAAGATAATTTATGTTCGTATGAACTTTCATTTGTTGCTTATCTTATTTTCAAAGACACAATTAATCTCACCAGGATTGGAACCTCAAACCAGAAGCAGAGTGGACCCGTGGTCCTTAATGATATAGTCAAATAAAGAAAAACACAAATTTACATGTTCAAGTAGCAGGCATTTTTTTAAATTTTTATTTAAAAAAAATTTTTTTTTAACGTTTATTTATTTTTGAGACAGAGAGAGACAGAGTATGAACGGGGGGAAGGGCAGAGAGAGAGGGACACAGAATCGGAAGCAGGCTCCAGGCTCTGAGCCATCAGCCCAGAGCCTGACGGGGGGCTTGAACTCACAGACTGCGAGATCGTGACCTGAGTTGAAGTCGGACGCTTAACCGACCGAGCCACCCAGGCGCCCCTCAAGTAGCAGGCATTTAATTATTTTTTACACCTAGAGAATTAAACACCACCCTCCTTTTTAGCCTAAGCTTAGACCAAAATTGGAGGCAAAGAACAAGAAAAAGTCAAAGAATCAGGGAGATTCGATGTCTTTGTCTTGCTGGCCTGGCCTTTGAGCTCCTTTCTTGCCTTTGGTTCAACTCTTTTCTCAACCTAATTACTTAGTCCTCCCTGTTGGTAAAATCCCCCGTTCCCTGCTCTCATTCATGCCTCTGTAGTTTAGAAAAAGGTGCAACACTAGGGAAAAATCAGAATTAAATGAGGTCACTTCTGCCTTCTTGGTAAAAGAAGTTAAGGCATTTCTCTAGGGGCTGGAATGGAACGGAATTCGGAAAAAGTTCGAGGTGACCATGACATGTTATCTGCCATCCGCAGAGATAATATGTGCCCTATTCATATTTTTTTTTAAAAAACACTTAAAAAACGGTAAGGCATACATAACATAAAATGTACCATTTTAACTATTTTTAAGTATACAGTTCGGTGGCATTAGGCACATTCACACTGTTGTGTGACTATCACCACCATCCTTCTCCAGAACTCTTTTCATCCTGCAAAACTGATACGCTGTTCCCATTAAACACTAATTGCCCCTTCCTCCACACCCCCAGCCCCTGGCAGCCTCCACTCCTTCTACCTTCTGTCTCTGAATATGCCTGCTCTAAGCACCTCCTGTCAGCGGTCTCATACGATAATATATAATACCTTTTAAAAATTAAACATTAACTTCATTTTAAAATGAGAGTATTCAGATAAATAATAAATGTTAGAGAAAATTGCACCTTACAACTCCCCAGAGGGATAATATGGGGCAAGGAAGGAAATTCAGGGGGTGCTCCTTTGAGTCGGAGCAGGGCCTGTGGCCGGAGACCAGAGAACAGGGACATCTGGCATCGAGCAAGAGAGTCACATTCAAGGGAAAGGAAGCAACTAAATCGAGACATGAAGGGAGATGAAAAGCCTCCTGCAGACTGCTTTTTCCTTTTGTTGAGAATAATATAGCGTTTATTCGGAAAAGATAAGAGGATACACTAAAAACTACTGCTAGGCCTCTTCTTCTTTTAGAACAGAGGGCAGAAGGAACCTCACGCCAACTGTGTTCCAAACATACTTCCTCAGAGCTAAGTGCCCTATAATGTCTGGCTGACACAGCCAGCAGGGCGCCCAGCTGCCAGCTTCTAGTCTTATGGCTTACCCACCAGCAATTACTAGAACAAAAAGCTCACTTGGAAGAGGAGCAAGAAATGAATTTTTAAAGCCAAGCAACTTAAATTCAAGTAATTCTGGTCTTGAAATGGTATTAGGATTTTTCATAAGAAATTTGGGGCATATTCAAGAGAAAGCAACTACTTAAGAAAAAAAGAGTCACAATTCAGTGGGCTGGTGGCTAGTGACTCTGTTCTAAGTGTTTTGACAGGCATTAAATCATCACATTCTAGAAACCACATTAAAAGTGTGTGTATGCGGGGCGCCTGGGTGGCTCAGTCAGTTGAGCGGCCGACTTCAGCTCAGGTCATGATCTCGCGGTCTGTGAGTTCGAGCCCCGCGTCGGGCTCTGTGCTGACAGCTCACAGTCTGGAGCCTGTTTCAGATTCTGTGTCTCCCTCTCTCTGACCCTCCCCCGTTCATGCTCTGTCTCTCTCTGTCTCAAAAATAAATAAACGTTAAAAAAATTTTAAAAAAAGTGTGTATGCACATGCGTGTGTAGGTTCTACCTTTGAGGTAGAACATGGAGTGCAACAACAGTGGTGACCAGATGTGGCTGCTTGGATAGTGTTTGGTGTGAGATGTAATAGCTGTATAAACCAAGCGAGGAAGAGGAGTGCCCAGAATCATGGAAACATGCCACCTTTAATTACCGCCCCCGATGCACACGTTCATTTTTCAATTTAGCGGTATCTCTCCAGGACTGAAAACTATCCACAGGAACGTGCTTTGGGTGGACTTATGAAAACTCCCTGTGTTGTATTCTTGAATATCAGAATTAGGAACTGACCCATGAATATTTTTTGCAGCATTTAAAATGTAGAACATCTGGGGTGCCTGGGTGGCTCAGTTGGCTGGGCGTCCAACTCTTGATATACGCTCAGGTCCTGAGCTGGCGGTCGTGGGATCGGACCCAGGCCGGGCTCCTCGCTGAGCATGGAGGTTGCTTAGGATTCTCCCTCTCTTCCTCTCCCCTCTCTCAACTCCTGTGCACGGGTGCATGCATGTGCCCTCACTCTCAAAATAAATAAGTAAACATTAAAATAAATAAAACGTAGGGGTGCCTGGGTGGCTCAGTCAGTTGAGCGTCTGCCTTCAGCTCAGGTCATGATCTCACGGTTCATGAGTTTAAGCCCCTCATCGGGCTCGCTGCTGTCAGCACAAAGCCTGCTTCTTCAGATCCTCTATCCCCCTCTCTCTCTCAAAAATAAAAAATAAACATTAAAAAGATTAAAATGTTCTACATTTTACTTATTTATTTTTTTTTAAGTAGGCTTCATACCCAGTGCTAGGCTTGAACTCCCGACCCTGAAATCAAGACCTGAGCTGACATCAAGAATTGGACACTTGGGGCGCCTGGGTGGCTCAGTCGGTTAAGCGGCCGACTTCGGCTCAGGTCATGATCTTGCGGTCCGTGAGTTTGAGCCCTGCGTCAGGCTCTGTGCTGACAGCTCAGAGCCTGGAGCCTGTTTCAGATTTTGTGTCTCCCTCTCTCTGACCCTCCCCCATTCATGCTCTGTCTCTCTCTGTATCAAAAATAAATAAACATTAAAAAAAAAAATTAAAAAAAAAAAAAAAGAATCGGACACTTAACTGACTGAGCCACCCAGGCGACCCTAAAAAGTAAAACATTTACAAGTTCTTACTGCTTGGTCCGTGATACTAGCTTGGTAGTTTCACGTAAGTCACAACATTTATATACTGTTGAGTTTAAGGAATCATTTGAAAGACTAGAGGACCCTAAACCACGGAAACATGCCACCTTTAATTACTGCCCCCGATGCACACGTTCATTTGCTCTAGATGCCGGCTATACATTTGTGCCGCTCCTTTCCTGAGCCCCACGCAAACCAAGTGAGCAGTTTTCCAAATAAATCTGTACAGAAACTAAGGGAGGAAAGCAGAGTATGAAAGCCAGGCTTCAATAGGGTCAATAGTGTTTTCCCCATTTTCAGTTTTCTAGACTTGCCATCACTTTCTCCAAGAGTCAAAAGTCTAGATTTCAACATTTTGTGAGACAAACTTGAAAAAAAAAAAATAATTTAGGCCTTCCGTTGAAAGTTCCCTTTGTTGGGGCGCCTGGGTGGCTCAGTCGGTTAAGCGTCCGACTTCGGCTCAGGTCATGATCTCGCGGTCTGTGGGTTCGAGCCCCGCGTCGGGCTCTGTGCTGACAGCTCAAAGCCTGGAGCCTGTTTCAGATTCTGTGTCTCCCTCTCTCTCTGGCCCTCCCCTGTTCATCCTCTGTCTCTCTCTGTCACAAAAATAAATAAATGTTAAAAAAAAAATTAAAAAAAAGATATTTAAAAAAAAAAAGAAAGAAAAGAAAGTTCCCTTTGTTGATGGTACCCACGTCTGCCGACTGAAAGGGAAAAGCAGGGGCGCCTGGGTGGCTCAGTAGGTTAAGCGGCTGACTTCGGCTCAGGTCATGATCTCGCGGTCTGTGGGTTTGAGCCCCGCGTTGGGCTCTGTGCTAACAGCTCAGAGCCTGGAGCCTGTTTCAGATTCTGTGTCTCCCTCTCTCTCTGGCCCTCCCCCGTTCATCCTCTGTCTCTCTCTGTCTCAAAAATAAATAAACGTTAAAAAAAAAAATTAAAAAAAAAAGAAAGGGGAAAGCATTTATACCCTTTCATTATTAATATAGATCCCTATGGTTTAGGGGTGGGATGATTTTCTTTCCTGCTAAAATTCATAGAGACTGGGTCAAGATATTAGCTCAACAAAGGGATATTAAATCAAAGCAATTTTAACTATAAAATGTGGTAGAATTTTTCATATAGTAAACATTTAGGCTGTTAAGTGACAGCAATTTTTTAAGTCAGCTTTGAAGCAATTTTGAAATGCAAGTTCACGACGGCTCAATAATCCCAAGTAGGGGCCAAAATGAATTAAAGCACAAGTGTGTTGATGAGTTCAAGTTGCCTTTGTTAGAAAGTTTCCACAAAATGCTGCTGCTCCTTCAAGTCAACTCTGACTTTGGGATATGAGAAATGAGTCTCTAGAATGAATAAGGAACGTGTTTCCCTGGATGAGCTAAGAAATGGGAATTATTCTCTTTGGGTAGCGAGGGCTCCCAAAAACCCCTCTAAAGATCAATTTTGTAGTCATTCTGGTACCTTCTTTCTAACTCAGGTATAGCTGGTCGGTGCGCCCTTCACACAGAGACTCTTTCCTGGCACAGTTCAAAAAAGGACCTGGTTGCTGTCTATGCTGGGCATCTGCGCTGTCGATCTTTCCCTCCAGTGCTAGTTTAAGGATGCACCTTCTCCCATGGCCCACATGCTTTCAACTGTAGGACAGTGAGAGAACTGAGTTTTATTCAGACATCCTACTCTGACTTTGGCCATTCCCACACTTTCTAAAATGAGGCATGAGGTTCAGTTCCTAAGGAAAAGAATCCTTTGGTAAATTCTTAAACTTGTGTAAAAGTTCCAGAGGCTAAAATATCCTGGCTTTGGAATGGTGCAGCCAGGGACAGGTTCTACTGGTGTTGTTAATGTGACCCTGTGGTCTACACAGCATCTGTATCCCTGAGATAAACTCAAGAGTTCCACTTGCTTTAGATCAACATGGCTGCTTTGTCTATGGCACAGCCCAGAGTGAAAAATGGGAAGTGACAGGGAATCCAGGGGAGGACCCAGGTGACTTTCACATAAGCTTGTCTAAAGCACACTAACCAAACAGTCAACAGAGTCAGCTTGGGGCAAGGAAGATCAGTTGATGCTCCATGGAGAGAACAACCGGTCAACTGACTGGGTTTGTTCCAGATTTCAACCAGTTATTTGGTAGCAGGTTGGCACCGCTAGAGAAACCACAGAGTATGATGAATTAATATGAATTGTTTAGAACCACACAAATGGAAAGATACCGAATTTCAGTACCTAAAAGCAGCAAGTTCTTCTTCACTTGCGCATATAGGAAGGGGAAAATCGTATTTTATCGACAGCACTCTCTAAGATATCACGTGATCACGGAATTTAATCAGCCAGGGTGGTGAGACTAATTATAAAGCAGAATTTCAAACTACAAAAGGGAAAGAGAGTTGAAAGTCCTCTGCACCCCAGTGTTTGATTTAGAGATGTTGGACAGAAACCAGAATGCAACTTTTGGTTATTTACAGAAGCTGTCAAAAATACATTTTACCAGATCTCGAGCCACCATGGTTGTTTATGGGTAGCTGGCAAATGTCCACGTGGGATTTTATCTCAGCAAGGAAAATTTACAACCGTCAAATGCAGCCAGTGGAAATAGGGTTGATGAATATATGTGAGTCTACTTCATGACCTTGTGGAAAATGTGTGAGGACTATCCCGTCCTCAGAGAGGCACTATCCAGGCCAGACTTGCTTCTCTCCAGAAGCAACCTCAAAGTAAGAAAGCAAACTTGGTGGTATTAAATGCAGGCCCTGTGATTTCTAGCCATTCTGTCTAAATTGATTCTATAGGCAAAGGGAAAATATACCCTCTGAATCTACCTTCTGTTTGGATTTATATTTTCCCATCACCTTTGTCTTTGTAATTTTTCTTTAGCTGTAGAAATGGCTGCTTTACTCTAACATTTACAAATCTAAGTGCCCATTGGAACTCTCATACATTGGCAGTAGAAATTAAAAATGGTGCAGCCACTTTGGAAATTAGTTCCACAGTTCCTTGAAACACTACACATAGAGTCCCATATTCCCTAGCAATTGTACTCCTAGGTATACACCCAACACAACTGAGCACATGTAGCCACATAAAAACATGCACACAAATGTTGCATTATCCAAGGTGGCCCAAAAGTGGAAACAATCAACATCCATCAACCGATGAAGGGATAAATAAAATGTGGTACCGGCACACAGTGGAATATTACTTGGCAATAAAAAGGAATGAAGTGTTGATACATGTTGTAAGTTAGATGAACCTGGGACACATGATGCTAAGTGAAAGAAGTCAGTCACAGAAGACCACGTAATGTATGCTGCCATCATATGAACGTCCAGGATAGGCAAATTTATAGAGACAGAAAGTCGGAGTCTGCTTGAGACTAGGAAGTTTGAGGGGAAAAATGAAGAGTGGATAATGGGTTTCCTTTTGGGGTAATGAAAATGTTCTAAAATTGATTGTGGTTATGGCTGCATATACTAAAATCCATTGAACCATACGTGTTATTTTATTATTTATTTTTTTTGAATGTTTATTTATTTTGAGAGAGAGAGAGATAGAGAGTGAGCAGGAGAGGGACAGAGAGAGACAGAGAGAGAGAGAGGAGACAGAGAGAGAAGGAGACGAGAATCTCAAGCAGGCTCCTCACTGTCAGTATGGAGCCTGACACAGGGCTTGAACTCACGAACTGGGAGATCATGACCTGAGCTGAAACCAAGAGCCAGACGCTTAACCAATTGAGCCTTCAGACGACCTGAACTACACATTTTAAATTAGTAAGTTTTATGACATGTGAATTATATCTCAACAAAACTTGTTTTTTTGTTTGTTTTTTTTAAGTATAAATGCCAAGACAAAAGAGCTCCTGATCCTGGACTTACAGCCACACCCTCCTCCCTGCCCTGCCCCTCTGTGCACTTGCCACTGGGCCACTCTCCCCAGCTGGGGCCCAGTACCTGCCTGGCTGTTCCAGAGCTTCACACACGCCCCTTAGCTGCTAGCCCAGCTGCTCAGTGTCGGAAGGCCACCTTCAACTTGGCCGCCGCCTTCCTGCTCCAAGCTTCTCATCCCGATTTCTCTATATGCTGTCTACCTTTGCTCAAGTGTGAGCCAACCCGTCTGGGTCTCACGTGTGTGTTACTTAGGTAAAAATCTCTTGGGTGATGATGATGATGATGCTGGCGATAGCTAATATGAATCAGGAGCTACATGCTAAGCACCGTTCTGACTATTAGTAAGTATTAAAAACTTACAAATGTTGTTAACTATTAATAAGTCCTACTTTAACCTGCTTAATCCTCCAGAACAACTTTAAGAGGCAGAGACTCTTACGCACTGTATTTTACAGATGAGGATTCTAAGAGGCAGAGAGAGGCTGTCATTTTTCCGGGTCACACAGCCAGCATGCAGCAGAGGGAGCCTGGAGTAGACACACAGACAGAACGGCTCCAGAGCCATCAGTGGATCCATGCTGTGGAACCCGACCCTTGGCTGCCTTGTCTCTTTTTCAGTGTTTTTGCTGAAAGTCCTCAGAGGCCAGTCAAGTAACAAAAAGGAGTGAGGAGCAACTCACATACAGCCCTGTGAGGTGTTAAGGAGTGGTGGGGACTGCGGTGAGCTGGCAAAGGCACTGCCCTCTAAATAGGCGGCTTCAGGCCCCCCCCCCCCCGGGTGGCTCAGTCGGTTAAGCATCCAACTCCTGGTTTTGGCTCAGGTCATGATCTCATGGTTTGTGAGATCAAGCTGCAAGTTGGGATCTGTGCTGATAGTGAGGAGCCCGCCTGGGATTCTCTCTCTCTCCCTCTCTGCCTTTCTCTCTCTCTCAAAATAAATACATAAACTTAAAAAAAAAAAAAACAAAGAGGCAGCTTCTGTTTTATCTCCATTAAACTAACCGTGATCATGCAGGACCGTGGGCCCAGTATTGCTGGATCTTTTCTTTTTTTTTTTTTAATGCATTTTAAATGTTTATTTACTTTTGAGAGAGACAGACAGCATGAGCAGGGGAGGAGCAGAGAGGCGGTGGGGGGACAGAGGTCTGAAGCGAGCTCCACGTTGACAACAGTGACCCCGTGAGGGGCTCGAACCCATGAACCGTGAGATCATGACCTGATCTGAACTTGGATGTTTAACCAACTGAGCCACCCTGGCACTTTTCTTTTAAAAAAAAAAAAAGTAAAAATCTAAATTTTTATGTGAAATCTTTTGATTTTTAAATGTTGACAGCGAATTTTTAAAAAAAAACAAAACAAAACTGTGCGGGCCACCACCATCTGAACGAAACCAAACAGGTCAGCAGTTTAATTAAATCAGAAGCTACAAATTGGGGGTCAGCAGGTCCAATTCAGAGTGGATGAATGGACGCATGAATGGATGGATGGATGGATGGATGAATGAATAAATGAAGCAATGACAAGGTGGGGACTAAAAACAGTCTTCAACAGACAAGCTTTGGTGGACTTCGTTCTCTTCCAACAATCTAAAACCTCCTTAGAAAACCATGCGGGGATTTAGGTTTTCCATGAGGAGGCACAAACGGAGAGGCCGAGGATGCAGAGCTAAGGTGGGAGCAGAGAGAGCCAGGAGCAAGACTGCAAGCAGTCAGGCGCCCCCATCTCTAAAAGACACCAAGACAGGTGGACGCAGGGCAGAAGGAGGTGCTGACTGGAGTTGCCCCGGTGCATAGAGGTGGCGGGGGGGGGGGGGGCTCACACTGAGGCAGAGAAAGAGCCAGAAGCCCACTGCCAGAGATGTCCCAATGGGCCGCACAGGTGAGGAAATACTGTGATAAGAACAAAAATGAGGCCTCAGGGAGACTGGTGGTCACGAATGAGGCGATCGCTTCTCATGGGTCTGAGCAGCAGCTGGGAACAAGTCTCCCCTTGTAGGGAGGAATATTTCATCACCGGTAATATTTAGAATTGTTGGTGTATGGCGCTATTCAAAAGGAGTCTGACTTCTAGAAGGTTTTGTCCTCTTCAAATATTTTTCCACGGGGGCGCCTGGGTGGCTCAGTCGGTTAAGCGTCAAACTTCGGCTCAGGTCATGATCTCACGGTTTGTGAGTTCGAGCCCCGCGTCGGGCTCTGTGCTGACAGCCTGGAGGCTGCTTCGGATTCTGTGTCTCCCTCTCTCTCTGCCCCTCCCCTGCTCATGCTCTGTCTCAAAAATAAACAAACACTAAAAAAAACAAAAAAACAAAAACAAACAAAAAAAAACAAACAAAAAAACCCCACAACACCTCAGTTCAGAGATATTCTCCTCTAGAAAATCCTGTCTGAGCACTTCCCACCCCCTGTCCCAAATGCCCTCACTTCCCACTGCACTGGGTTAGGTGTCCTTGCTCTGAATACACCCACATTAGACATTAGGATTGTCTGCTTGGTCATGATCTCAGCTCTTAAGCATCTCTGTGTACTCAGTACCTAACATGGTGCGTTGCACCCACTGGCATTCAGTAAACATCTAATGAATGAATGAATCCCAAATAAAGAACCCACCCAAAGGGTACCTTCAACCCTCAAGGTAGCCTAGAATGAACAGAGAACATGTGAAAGCCATTTCAAATCCTTCCCTCCTGCCCTATAACCAGATGTTTTTAGATTGAACGAAGCAGAAGACAGTTTGGACAGTTAACAGTTGTTAAGTAAAGGGCATAAAGCCTTGGGAGGATACTGCCTGCTGCCAGTATGTGTGAAGGAAAAAAGGAGCATGCTTATCCTTTGACAGAGTTTTAAAAAATTCACACCATTATACACAGTAACTCAGTTTAATAAACTGTTTAGCTGAAATTTTCATTCTGATTATAAATGAAGGGAATTATGTACAAAATAGTTTGGGAAAAGCTTCTCAGTAAGTTGGTAGATTTATGTATTAAGAATCAGACTAATGTCTGCACTATAAGCTACATTGTTTTCACCAGTTTATTAAACCATTGTTCTCAATTCCTTTTTTTTAACTTTCTTTTTTAATGTTTATTTATTTTTGAGAGAGAGAGAGAGAAAGAGACAGAGCGTGAGCAAAAGAGGGCAGAGAGAGAGGGAGACAGAGAATCCAAAGCAAGCTCCAGGCTCTGAACTGTCAGCACACAGCCTGACACGGGGCTGGCACCCATGAACCATGAGATCATGATCTGAGCCAAAGTTGGACGCTTAACCGACTGAGCCACCCAGGTGCCCCTGCCATTGTTCTCAATTCCTAAGCTTGGCTTATGACCCAAACAAAAAGTAATTTGAAATTTGTGGAGGGAAAAAAGGAAAGAAAGAAGGAGGGAGGGAAGGAAGGAAGGAAGGAAGGAAGGAAGGAAGGAAGGAAGGAAAGAAGGATTCAAGAACTAGGAAGTTAGATAGTTCCTACTTTTCTACCACTTTGATTTTCATAAAAGTCACTATAGTCACCCATTTAAAGGAAATAGCTATATTTGGCCTCAAAATGCATAGAGTGAGTGGGTCCTGCCAGGAGGGACTCAACTTTGCAGAGCACTTAGCACTGACAAGGACTGGGTGAAGACAGGAAGGGTTGAAGAGGGGGAGAGAGGAAATACTGGGATAGAGCTCTGGCAAAATGTGTTCCGGAAAATAAACAGAGGGCTGAAGAGCAAGGGGGCAAGAATATATGTCAGTGAAAATGTCAAAATCTGATAATACCCATCGTTCAGCAGTGGTATAGGCAGAGAGGAATTCTCCTGCGCTGCAGGTAGGCGTGTGAATGGGCATAGCCATTCTGGAAAACAAGCTGGTGTTACAAAGTTAACAGTGAACTTGTGGTAGACCATCCACTTGTAGATGCATACCCTGGAGAAACTCTAGAACATGTGCTCCACACCACGTGCAGGGATGTACATCAGCAGTGCTGGTCAAAGCAAGGCACCTGGGTGGCTGAGCATCCGCTTTCAGGCTCGGGTCACGATCTCACTGTTCATGAGTTCATAGTTCAAGCCCCGCATCGGACTCACTGCTGTCAGCACAGAGCATGCTTCTTCAGATCCTCTGTCACCCCCACCCTCTGCCTCTCCCTCGCTCATGCTCTCTCTCAAAAATAAATAAAACGTTAAAAAAAAACTAAAATAAAAAAAAATCGTGGTCAATCCATTCAGTGGACACCAACTCTAGCTATGTGAGTTAACATGGCGAAACCACAAAACCCTAATGTGGAATAGAAAAAGCAAGTTGCAGGAGAACTTACATACAGTAAGATTCCACTTATATAAAGATCCCACACTGGCAAAACGAAACAATGTGTTACTTAGGGGTGCATGCGTATGTGGCAAAACTACTAAAATACATCAAAGAAATGATTATCACAAAAGTCCAAGTAGTAGCTGCAAAGTTACTGGTAATGTGTTATGTCTTGAAGGCAGTGTTCATTATATTATTATTGTTTAAACCTTACAGAGCCCGACGCGGGGCTCGAACTCAAAGACCGTGAGATCATGACCTGAGCCGAAGTCGGCCGCTTAACCGACTGAGCCACCCAGGCTATACACATGACTATATATTCTTCTGTGTGTATTATTTATTTGTAATTCTTAAAGAATTTGAGAAAAAAAGTATAGACGGATGGAGAGTCAGAGGTCATGGGAAGGTGTGTGGGCTGGGGGGCGGGTACAAGGAGAAGGTTACACGTCGGCTGAACTAAGGCCACTATTTCAGAATTGATTTGGGGGTTTCGCTCAAGGATGCCAAATGGTACTACAAAGGAAGGGCCATGAAGCTATACATATTAGTCTATAAGCGCTCCCTCATCCCAAAGGGTTCAGCTGGCTCTCTCTCTATCTAACCCTGCTATCTGGTCATTAGCAATTTGTACACACCCTGCTCAGTGCTGCTGCAGGCACTTGAACTTGCTTTCACCCCCAAAGCATGCTGAAACCCAGTCTTTGTTCACCATCCGGACCTATAGCAAGAGACATCTAGTATCTGCCAGCTACTGGGTGGATTAACACCCTCCAGTGGCTAAATCACCTATAAGATATAGTCCAGGCTCTCTGCTGCCACCATGCCTTTGTACGTGCTATTTCCCCGCCTCAAATGTCATCCTCATATTCTACCACCCTATGGAGTCCTCTTAGGACAACCAGATGTCACCCCCAGAGAAGTGAGGAGTAATCACTCCCATTTCTCCAGTCAGCTTCATCTTCTGGGCCTATATAGGACCCCAAACGTGTCTCTAATACATATAGCACTTAGCGATCGATGTAATTAACTGATGCCATGATTCTATCCCCATTAGACTCTGAGACATTCAGAATCAGAACCTTTGTCGATTTACCTTTTTGCCATGGGTGATATTCAAAGTGTCAATCAATCGGGACTTCTGGGCAGCACTCAAGTAGAGTGGCTATAAGGCTGAGGCCATGTCCTGCAGATGTCTCCCCCCGACCCCCAAATTGCCAGGTATCAACAACTTAGTGGCTGAATCATTAAAAGGTGGCACAGAGGGCAGGAAAGGGGCCAGGCAGCTGGGATGGAGGGACGGGAGCTCAGGACAGTATATATTTCCCAACCAGTATAGAAGTATTAACAACTGGCATGGCCATTATATAGCTTTATCTAACAGCTCAGTATCCATCTTTTTATATCTTTAGGGACAGGTAGAGATATTTAGGTATGAGTAGTAAATATTTAATAAATATTTACTGGAAAAAAACAACAACAGGTACATGACACGGGAGACTATTTTCCCAATAAGACAGGGTCGAGGAATCTGAGACGTGGCTTGGACAGTAACTTTCTGTTCTTTTTGCTTTCCCATCCAAAGCAGAGTTTGGTTAATGGATGGGCACAAAATCCAAGTTGGTCCAATAAGACTCAATCCTGGAACTTTTGCTTGAACATCCCCAACCCCTCCAGTCCCTCCAACCCCTGTTGCCAACAGTGTTTAAAGCTTCTGGCAGCTTTCTTACCCCTGTGAAGGGGAAGCCTCTTGTGAAAGAAGCCTGCAGAGAGAAGCAGAACCAAGAAATGGAGAGAGGCAGGTTCCTGAAAGCTGATTTAAACCCCTAGAACCAGCCATGCCTGAAGATCCACCTTGCAGCTTTCAGTTAAATGGCCCAATAAATTCCCTTCCTTGCTCACGATATTGTGACATGGGCTTTTGTTTTTGTTTTATCTTTCTGACTATTAAGTCCAGGCTAACTCAGCTAGAAAAATACAAATCTAGGAAAAATACAAATCTCAGTTTCTGTTATGCGTATCTCTTAACTTTTCATGACCTATGACATTTTGGTAGGTCATCTTGGTAACTCACCTTTCACCAAGGAGAACATTTGATAGATTTATAAATGAGGGAAAGTCCAGTGTGTTCATGACAGGATAGGCATGGATAGGAATGAGCAAAGTGTCATCTCCCTAAAATTAATGGGAAAAAAAGTCAAGTTTATCATACTGGAGGCTATAATTTTCAAAGGTGAACTTGTAGGCACTTTATTGCTTATGTTGTTTTCTATCGTTAAAAATATTTCCTTAAGAAAGCTGAGTGCTTAAACAGAACATTAGACATACTGAGCTTTCTTAGCTATAACCAAAATGTAGGCGATTCTAAGCACATTTCAGTGAAGCGATATTCACTATTACCCAGGGGAGATGACGCCTTTGTGTAGACACAAAGACAGTAATCTATCGGCTTCTATTTCAGAAAATTAGAAGAAAACACAATCGGCAGTAGCCTGAGAGGAACAGAAACCATGATGGCAGCAGCTGATCCAGATGGCATCGAACAGTAAACAATGAACTGGTATAGGGCACATCTACTTCCGGCCCTGCCTAACGTATGACCTTGAACAAGACCGTTAACCTCTCCAGGCCTCGATTCTTCCTTTGCAAAATGGGAATAATTTCGCCTTCACTTTAAAGGTATTTAAAAAAATTTTTTTTTTAATGTTTATTTATTTTTGAGACAGACAGAGACAGAGCATGAACAGGGGAGGGGCAGAGAGAGAGGGAGACACAGAATCTGAAGCAGGCTCCAGGCTCTGAGCCATCAGCCCAGAGTCCGACGCGGGGCTCGAACTCACGGACCGCGAGATCGTGGCCTGAGCTGAAGTCGGACGCTTAACCGACTGAGCCACCCAGGCGCCCCTAAAGGTATTTTTAAGAATGAAAGCCGGTGCTGGCCTGGAAGAGTTAAGAGCACTGAATAAATGCAAGTATCATTATTAGCGCTACCATTAAGTAGCAGCAGACGTGCTGTGGCGCTCTGTACGCCTGCCCTCGAGATTTGTATTCTTGGTACAGATACTCCTTCTGAAAGCAATACTCTAATTTTTAGTTGAGCTTTTTTATTTTCTGTTTAAAAACTGAAACTCACTGGGGCGCCCGGGTGGCTCAGTAGGTTAAAGCGTCTGACTTCGGCTCAGGTCATGATCTCCCAGTAAGTGAGTTCGGGCCCCACGCTGGGCTCTGTGCTGACAGCTCGGGACCTGGAGCCTGCTTCGGATTCTGTGTCTCCCTTTCTCTCTGTGCCCCTCCCTCACTCATGCTCTGTCTCTCTCTCTGTCTCTCAAACATGAATAAATGTCTCAAAAATTTTTTAAAAATGAAAAAAAAACTGAAACTCATTGATCACTAAAACATACTCTTCCAGTTTTAGTTATGAAAAACTAAATTTAGTTCACCCGAAGACTTCTTGACTTGCAAGAGCCGGACGTGGGAGAGCAAAGGGAAGTGTCGGGGTGGGGGTGGGGGGGACAGTCTGAAGAGAGGGATTGACAGCACGTGGAGCTGGGCTCCGGCTGGAGGCCACGGGACGAATTCACTGGCTTAGAAGAGGCTCACAGGGACTCACATGGCGCAGCCATCTGGGGTCAGGCCACACAGGCGCCCACCTCCCTGCAGACCCCCAGGGCTGCCTCTGAGGGCCTTCCCACAGGACACCATCCGGTCCCTGGGGTTTATAATCACAAATTAGGGGTGTTGCTAATTTTGTAACCTAGCACTTAAAGGAGTATGTCGAAGCTACTTGAAAAAGTCCTTATCAACTCCTAGCGCTACACGATAAATGAGGTTTCTAGGCCAGGGCAGGCAGGAAACCTACAGCAAATGATGTCTCACGGCTCTGCCCTGGTTCTTTGTGGCTCTCACACCTGAGGCCCATGTCACTGGACAAGGACCCTCGTACCACTCACGCCAACTGCCCAAGGAACACACGCACTGGGTGAGAACTTCACTTACCGTATCATTTCTTCATTCTTCCCTCAGGATGGAAGTCTTGACATCCTTCTGCCCCTTACCCCAAAAACACCAATTTTAAGAAAACTTACCTTACAGTGAACCCGAATGCAGTCGTAATAGTATCGCCACTCATCCGGAGAAAATGTAATGGTGATTGTGAGGGACAAGCCAGGGACAAGGTGGTGTTCCTAGAAGACAAGTAGGCTGTCATGGGGACAGGCCCCAGAGCACACAGACAGCAGGGCTGTACCCCATCCCAAGCGGACCTACCACCCAGAAAGCCACAACCTAACAAAGAACACAGTGGAGAATAGGTAACCGGACCACACTTACCTTTTTCACATACTTGATCTGAAAGTATTTGGTTTGAGGGGGTAAAATATGCACATGTGTGTCTTCATTGGAAATATTGACCAGATGCTGCGAGAAACAGAGAAGCATTCAGAGAAAACATGGTCTTATGTATCTGCGTACTTACCTCCTCATTTATTTAGACCTTACCTTGTTCCTGAAGGGATTTGAAGAGATAGAATTTATTGTTTAACTTTCAAAAAGATTTGAAATGCATCACACCCCATTTAAAGAATAATAAAATAAACACAACCCCATTTAAAGGACAATAAAGCACACCCAGGTGCCTTCTGCCCAGATTAGGGGCTTTACGAGAGCCTATAGCCCCCAGGAAGCTATCTGCTTAGGCACATGTCCCTCCTCCCCAGTCCTGACCAGTTACCTGTGTGCCTTTTTGTTGAACTCTGTTAACCTCAAAAACAAAACTGCCAGGGGATGCCTGGTGGCTCAGTCAGTCGAGCGTCTGATTTTGGCTCAGGTCATGATCTCACCGTTTGTGAGTTCAAGCCCTACATCAGGCTCGCTGCTGTCAGCCTGTCTGCAGAGCCCGCTTTGGATCCTCTGTCCCCTCCTCTCTACTCCTCCCCTGCTTGCAATCTCCCATAAATAAACAAAAATTTAAAAAACAAAACCAAACCTGCCAGTCATCTTGCCAGCAAAAATGGGTTTATTCAGAAGCAGCAGAGAACTGCAAACCAGGACGTGCAGGCTACCGAAAAACCCATACACAAGTGCCCAGACTAAAGGAGAGGACTGCTCTCTTATAGAGGAAAGGGGGAAAGGGGGAGAGCAGTTATAAACAAAAAGTCCATTGGGGTAAACTCCACTGGAGTTTGAAGTATAGGAGTTTTTCACTGGTTGAGCTGTGCCGGTCTCTCATTGGCTGGGCTGTTGCTAGGGCAGGAGGAAAACCTTCCTTTTTCCTGCTGAGATAGTAGCACAGTACCTAAGGTACATCTCTTCCTATTGGGTGTGCAATTGCAGAGTGGTGGGGGCTGAGAGCTCCCCCTGCTGGCCACCCGACTCCTCTCAGAACCAGGTTGCCTTTCATTACGGAATTTTCACAACTCCATTTAGGCCTGTGACTCAACTAAGAAGAAGCCAGCCACCCGGTCATCTCCCACAGTTTCTGGAATTACATGCCACTGGTGCTGGGGGCCCAGCAACACTTAGGTGGTCAAAAAAATCAGGAAAAAGGCCTGTGGCTAGGACAGCCTCCAATCTATCCCTGGGGCAAATGGGAAAGATGTCCAGGTTGGGAACTCTCTGCCCATGAGGTAGGACAATATGATGGACAAATTAACTCGGTCTCCAAGTACAGGTGTCTTTCCTCCTTCTGCTTGAGATGGGACCAAGAACTTTGGAATCTGGGGGTTTGGGCTTCACCTGGGCAAGGAACAGTTAAGAGGAGTTTGGTTTCCAAAGTCTAGGCCAGAGGCTGGGCCTGTCACGGGGCCCATTGTCCAACACTGAAGCCCTAAATTAAAATTCAGATATTACTTCCTGATGACGTTACAGTAGTGTTTGCATTTGTTAAAAGTTATTCTTTGTCACCTCTGAACATGCCTAAAGTGACCCTGTGTTTTGGCATATCTTTTCTTTTTTTTAATATGCTAAAAGCCTTAAAAAAAAAAAAAAAAAAACAAAACAAAAAAAGTTCTCCAGGCCACTCCTGACCTCCAAGGAGCCTGCAGAGGGGCAGTTTTGGTGAAGGTGTGGGCTCCTGGGGCCCTGCTCTTGAGAGGGGGTCTTTCAACAGAGATTGGGGGGACAGGTATGCTGGGACCCAGGATGCCTGGGGCCTGTGTTCATCACACCCAGAACCCTGGGGTGGTGGGACCTGCCTGGAGGTGGAGAGGTAGCCATGCAGCCCCAGGACCTGGAAGCCTTGACAAAGAACTCAGCCCCCTGGGGCGCCTGGGTGGCTCAGTGGGTTGAGCATCTGACTTAGGCTCACATCATGATCTTGCAGTTCATGAGTTTGAGCCCCACGTCGGGCTCACTGCTGTCAGAGCAAAGCCCACTTGGGATCCGCTATCCCCCTCTCTCTGCCCCTCCCCTGCTTACATTCACTCAAAAATAAACAAACATTTAAAAAAAAAAAAATGAACTCTATGCCCATGCTTGTCATCAAAGGAAGCCCTCGCGTTGCAGTCCAAGAATTGGGAGTAGAGGTGGTTTATATTGTCTGTCACTTAAAAAAAAAAAATCCAGTATGAGGATAGGGCAACAAACAAGGGTGGTAGGGACTGCTTTTACTGTGTATCCCAGGTGTGTATTTCTTAGAAGAAACCAGTAATCTGCACTCTAGGAGTACTTAGTGCACACTGCAAGATCCTAACCCAGAGTCCATACTCCAGAGGTGGCTACTAAAAGCACTTCAATCCTGTTCACCTAAACTGACACTAGAGGGTCTTCAATATAAGCATAAGGGATGTTCAGGGTATACGTACTAACTAGGAACATCATACAGGCATTCCTGCTCTTAAACGAAAGGCACAGGAGAACCTGGTGAGCCCAGAGCCCAGTGTCCTTTACAGTGACCTCCAAAGACCCAGGACTCCTTTAGGTCTTGCGTTTTGCACAGCACAAAACATGTTGTTAGCCCGTTGGAAGGGTGGCCAATCTTACCCACAGATGCTCCTGCATCTGCTGCCAGCAAAGCTTCCTTGCAAGGAGCTAATGGCTGGGCCTTCCTGGAGACTGCGAGTATGGAAATTCCTTGTTGCCTGCTTGCTAGTAAGTGTCTTATGCGTTGCACAATTTCTTCTTGGGCCTGTTTGCATTGCGGCAGATAAACCTGGTAGTGAGGCTGCTGGGAGGGGACTGGTGGCTCCCATCTCCCATCGGGGTCAGATTATCAATATGCACCTGGCAATGAGACATAACTTCATGGACTTAGGTCAGTTTGCAATCAGCCGCATCACGGGCTATAGAGAGGTCTGTCCTCAAAGCTCCTGACGTGGCTCAGCTGTTCCAGTCTTCCTGAATGGGAGGAGACAGAAGCTGGCTCTCCCGAGACTGGAGATGTGGCCAGCACCTGTGGGTGAGGGCCCAGCCACAACTTGATTTTAAAAAATACAGAAGCGGCGGGCGCCTGGGTGGCTCGGTCGGTTGAGCGTCTGACTCTTGATTTCGGCTCAGGTCATGATCTCGCAGTTCGTGGGATCAAGCCCCCTATCAGGCTCTGCACTGACAGAGTGGAGCCTGCTTGGGATTCTCTCTCCCTCTCTGTCTCTACCCCTGCCCTACTCGCACTCTGGGTCTCTCTCTCAAAATAAATAAATAAACATTTTTAAAAAAGTAGAAACCTGATGCTTCCTCCAACCTGAGTGTGGCAGAGCAAATTCAAACACGCCCACTACTCATTTGTAGGTGAAGCCTATGCTTTGGAACTCAGGAGATAATATCTGCATTGTCAAATGAATAAAAAAATAGCAATAAGAAAATACTGAATTAATTTCTTAAATAATTAAACAACATAGATCCCATTTATGATCATAAAAGATGTATTCTTTGGCTATACATTGCAGGGGGGTGGGGAGGATCTTAAAGGCTGCAATAGGGAATTGAAAACTAAAACTATTATTTCAGAAAGCCTGAAGCAACTGTTAATTTATGTAAGATAAGTCTGTATAGGCTAACAACTTTGTTTTGGGCTGGCCACGGCAACACTGCTTGTCTCATGAGAAAATGCAGTAATGATTTATTTAATAAATATAGTTTCCCAAACAAAATCTTTCTTCCAAGGGGGTAAAAAGAATTTAAGAGGGCTTTGTTTTGAGAAACACTATTTCCAATTTTGAAGTAAGTTGAAGCATTGATCTCAATATGAATCCAAGCGAAATGCTTTCAATCCTTTAACCAGATCTGGATCAATCTCAAATGTTAATGAACAATTTATTGTGGTTTTAAACCCACATTCAATCATTCCATTCTTGGAAAATTTGCATAGTTTCCTGTAGCAACACCAAGATAAAAACAGAGCTGGATTTTCCCCGTGTTTGGCAAGAATCTCAAGGTAATTGCCTTAGGCTTCCGCTTAACTCTGCTGGTGGAAACAGGAGGCTTGGCTCTCCCAAGATCTCCCAGAAGGCTATTAAGATGAAATCATTTTTCACATGTATCTATTCCTGTTTGTACAAAAGAGATGATCTCTATTCTTCAACAGAATGAAGCTTTCACCTCCCTCCCCAAACCTTACAGTCTAAGTAAACCAGATTGCACGCTAGTATCCAAATTTGCAGCATGGACCCTGAACCTCTCAACGTCTTCCTTTATGCCCTGAATATCCTTTTCCCACTTCTCTTTCCTTCTGGGCTATATCAAGTGGCTTCTCCTCCTCATGCTTATCTTTTTGTTTTTAAGATTTTCTTTTTTACGTAATCTCTACACCCAGTGTGGGGCTCAAACTTATAACTCCAAGATCAAGAGTCACATGTTCTGGGGTGCCTGGGTAGCTCAGTCAGTTAAGCTTCCGACTCTTGACTTCAGCTCAGGTCATGATCTCACGGTCCGTGAGTTCAAGCCCCACGTTGGGCTCTCCACTGACAGTGTGGAGCCTACTTGAGATTCTCAATCTCTTTCTCTCTCTGCCCCTCCATCCCTCTCAAAAATAAATAAATAAACAAACAAACAAACAAAAAAAGAGTCACCTGCTTTACCAACTGAGCCAGCCAGATGCCCCACAAGATTTTTTTTTTAAATCATGACCATCCTGGCCTAAATATCTTCAACATCATTAGTCATTAGGGAGATGCAAATAAAATGTGCAAATACACAAAAATACAAATAAAGTAGTGAGTTGAACGGTGGCCTCAGGAAGGCATGTTCATATCCTAACACCTGGAGCCTGTGAATGTGACCTTATTTGACAAAAGGATCGTTGTGGGTGTTATTAAGGACCTTGAGATTCAATCATCCTGAATTACCCAGGTAGGCCTCAGTCCAATAACCTGTCTGTGTACGAGAAGAGAAGACAGAGAGTCAGAGAGGGCCATGGGAAGGCAGAGGCAGAGAGTGGAGTCATGTAGCCACAAGCCAAGCAACACCTGCCAGAAGCTGCCAGAGGCGAAACTACATTCTCCCCAAGAACCTCTGGAGGGAGCACAGCTCTGCCGACACCTTGATTTCGGACTCTGACCTCCAGAATAAATCTCTGGCTTACTAAGATCCTCAATTTGTGGTTATTTGTTAGAGCAGCCACAGAAAACTAACATACCATATAACCCAACAGTTCTACTCCTTGGTATACATCCAGGAGGACTGAAAATAAGTCCACGCAAAAACACGTACACAAGTGTCCCTAAGAGTGCTATTCATAGGAGGCTCAAAGTTGAAACCCAAACGTCCATCGGATGAATGGCTAAACAAAACATGGGATAGGCATACAATGGAACAGTATTCAGTCATGGAAAGGAAGGAAGTACTGATAGATGCCACAAGTCGGATGAGCCTGGGAAACATTAGGCCAAATGACAGAAGCCAGTCACACAAGACTACATGTTATATGATTCCACTTATATGAAATGTCCAGAGTAGTTAAATCTATACCAATGGAAAGCAGATTAGTGGGCGCCTGGGGTAAAGGTAGACTGGGTGAAGGAATAAGGAGAGTGAGGGTGCTGGGGGGGGGGGGGGGGAGTGAATTGTTTATTCATTAATTATTATAAACAGCGAGGAACTATGAAAGATAATTATTTTAATTCTACCCTACCACCGTTGAGGCAGCAAACCTAATATCAGGAAAAATAAGCTTCAAAATCAACTATTAACCTTTGATGCTGTGTTCTAAAAAATGTGTCCTCATTAGCTGGGGGGGTGGATTTCCTATTCACCATTTTAAATTCTAACCCTTTTACCAAGGGGAAACACTTGGCACCTAACAGATTTCTCTCCGGATTCATTCTCTCTACCCACTTTGAGGCACGAGGACTCACGGAAATGGCGTTATTTGTTGGGGACTGCCTGACAGAAACCTGACTTCACTTCCTGACGGCTTGGCCATGTGTCAGCTTCTTCTCCTTGCCCTGAGCAATCCAACACAATACTTGGACTTCTTTCTTAAAATGACCTACTCTAAGACATGGCTTCTAAGAATGCATCACGTCTAAAAGTAGAGACTCTTGAGGCATCTGTTGACAGAGCCAGAGGGGGGAACATCGTGTACAAAGCCAGAGTCTCAGAGGGCCCGTGTGAAGAGAGCCCACCTCTGCCCCACTCCCAACACATGCACAGATGCCATTGTGGCTCAGATCCAGAACCCAGTGGGAGTAGTTCTGAGATGTCCTGCTCAGTGTGACTTTAGGGGGTCGATGTGAGGTCATTGAGGTTGTAGAGGTGACTTAAATGTTCAGGTCCCTAGAAGCATAGAAGTTAGGGATGCTGTGGCCACCCAGAGCCCACCCCAGTTTGAACATGCCGTCGATGAAGGGCACCCACGAAACTCTGTGGTGGACTGAAGTCCGTCCTTTCAACTGTCCCTTCTGGAGCCTGTCCAGTGGAGCTGACCCTTGCCACCAGACCCAGCTAGAATCTCTCTGGTCAGAATGGATGAATTAGGCATGGGCATCAGACCTGAACAGGTGGAACAGAACCCTCACCAGAGCCTCTTAGGAAAGGGATACCCCTTTCCCTGGTGGTGTAGGCTTGGAGCAAGCAGGCACTGGTTTAGAGGAAGGCGGCCGAAAAGTCAAAGTCGGTCTCTATCACTTCCTAGCTGTGTGTTCTTGAGCCAACTATTTAACCTCCTGGAGTCCTGGTTTCCTTGTCTATAGACTGAGAGTAATAGTACAACCTCCACAGAGCGAGTGTAAGGACGAAATTGAATCATGGGTGGCACAGGGCACCCAGATCCTAGCCCCTAAGAGCCAGTTAGCAATGACACCCATTCAAAAAGAATGCCGTGAGGAGCCTTTGGTAGGAGAAAGTAGCTTGTCCAAGGACACTGGTACAACTTTAAAATTTCTCATCCTAGAACCATCTTTCTGGCCCAATGGACATTCGTGCTTCTGCAGATTACGCTGCTGTTTAAATGAATAATATAGATGCAGAACATTCACGTCATTTCATTACTATGATTAGTTATCCCACTTAAAAAATACCTACCAGAATCTGTTGGTGTTGTTCTTCTACTTGATAGCCTCCAAAATGCACTACGCCAGGTTTTGCCTGTATGACCTTATTATTCAGAAGTTTTGCATAAACCTCTATAAAAGCAATGTAAACAAGTACATCAGGAGATGAGACATAAAAGAAAATCTTAAATAAAAGAAGATCCTGTTAAGGTGGGCTCTCTTTAGGATATTTTAAGCCTATGAAAGTTTCAGACAGAGGATACAGATGTGAACCAGATTAATGATCTATTCCAAATGAACTGTACTGCTTCTCCCCATTTTTACACATTGTTTGGGAGATATTATCATCACAATACAAATTCACATGTACTGTTGACCACTTAGTGAAATAATCTGCTCTTCACGTTTTGTGCAAGTCTTCAAAATAAAATGCGAGCTTGTAAAAAGCACGCGCCTTATCTTTGCTGCTCCGTATAACACCAAGATTACCTAGCATGCGATAAATATCCAAACACCAAGTGTTAGTTTTCTAATGTGTGTTTAACTGTTATTATTTCATTTCCTCTGGATAGAATTACAATGTGATAGAATAATTGTAAAGCTCTGAATAGTTATCGCTCTGGACAGAAAAGTCTCCAACTGCTATTACTATAATGTGAATGTCTTGTCTTTTTTCTTTTCTTTTCTTTTCTTTTCTTTTCTTTTCTTTTCTTTTCTT
>NW_026057584.1:100959264-101092673 GCF_023721935.1 Panthera uncia | reverse complement strand
TTTTCTTTTCTTTTCTTTTCTTTTCTTTTCTTTTCTTTTCTTTTCTTTTTTTCAGTTTTGAGAACAAGGTTGAAACAGCTGATCTCTTTTACAAAAGGGTACAGGCTCAGTCCCTTAAGTGTCTAACTATTGATTTGGGCTCAGGTCATGATCTCACAGTTTGTGAGTTCCAGCCCCACGTCGGGTTCTGTGCTGACAGTGTGGAGCCTGCTTGGGATTCCCTCTCTCTGCTCCTCCCCCGCTTGCTCTCTAGCTCTTTCTCAAAATAAATAAAAATTTAAAAAAAAAAATTGTCACTGTTTCAAAGAAGACATCCAGATGGCCGACAGACACATGAAAACATACTCAACGTCACTCATCATCAGGGAAATACAAATCAAAACCACACAGATACCACCTCACGCCGGTCAGAGTGGCTGAAATTAACAACTCAGGAAACAACAGATGCTGGCGAGGATGTGGAGAAATGGGAACCCTCTTGCACTGTTGGTGGGAATGCAACCTGGTGCAGCCACTCTGGAAAACCGTGTGGAGGTTCCTCAAAAAAATTAAAAGTAGAACTACCCTATGACCCAGCAATAGCACTGCTAGGAATTTATCCAAAGGATACAGGAGTGCTGATGCATGGGGGCACATGTACCCCAATGTTTATAGCAGCACTTTCAAAAATAGCCAAATTATGGAAAGAGCCTAAATGTCCATCAACTGATGAGTGGATAAAGAAGATGTTGTTTACGTACGCAATGGAATACTACTAGGCAATGAGAAAGAATGAAATCTGGCCATTTGTAGCAACGTGGATGGAACTGGAGGGTATTATGCTAAGTGAAATAAGTCAGGCAGAGAAAGACAGATACCATATGTTTTCATTCCTATGTGGAACCTGAGAAACTTAACAGAAGACCACGGGGGAAGGGGAGGGGGGAAAAAAAGAATTACAGAGAGGGAGGGAGGCAAACCATAAGAGACTCTTAAATACAGAGAACAAACTGAGGGTTGATGGGGATGGGGGGGGAGGGGAAGTGGGTGATGGGCATTGAGGAGGGCACATGTTGGGACGAGCACTGGGTGTTGTACGTAAGCGATGAATCACAGGAATCTACTCCCGAAAACAAGCGCACACTGTATGCTCTGTATGTTAGCCACCTTGACAATAAAATATATTAAAAAAAAAAAAAAGCATCCAGGTCTACACAACTTTTCCCAGCTCTTCATTCAGGCAGGAACTGAGATGTGTAGGAGGCACTGGGAACCCACTACCCCATTGTCTCTGCGCCTTTAGCACTGATGTCAGGCATTTGTTCGTAATCCTCACTCCGACCCTGCGCAGCAGGTATTATTTCCATTGTGCAGATGAAGGTGCTGAGACTCAACAAGATTAAGCAACTTGCCCACGGCTGGTAGTGGAAAATCAAGCCCAGGTCTGATTCCAGCTGGTAGACTGCCTCCTTCAATACGAATGCACCATCCAATTTCTCACCAACGGTGACTTTTCACCTTTGGCTATATCCACACCCTGTGAGCCACAGATCCCCTACCCCGCTCCTTAGCCCAGTGTGATTCTTGTAAACATCTAGAGTGAGTGTGAAATGGTTGATGTTCTTGCTCCTCACCAGGTGAGCTGAACACTGTCATCAGCTTTGGGCCAAAGTGAAGGGCTGGAATGGGGTAAGGATGGTCTTTCTGGGGATAGATGATCTCTGTCGGTTATCTGATCATTTTTTTAAGTACTGAAATAAACATTATTTGGTAATTTTTAAAAGATTTTACTTTTAAGTAATCTCTATACCCAAGGTGGGGCTCGAATTCAAGACCCTGAGATCAAGATTCGCACGCTCCTCTGAGTGAGCCAGCCAGGTGCCCCATTTGAAAAAAATTTTTTCAAGTTTATTTATTTATTTTTGAGAGAGAGAGAGAGAGAGAGCACACTGCCATGAGTACGAGGGATGGGCAGGGAGAGAAGAGGAGAGAGAATCCCAGGCAGGCTCCACACTCACCTTGGAGCCCAACATGGGGCTTGATCTCCCAACCGACCATGAGATCATGGCCTGAGTTGAAATCAAGAGTCAGAAGTCTCACCGACTGAGCCACCCAGGCACCCCTATTTGGTAAATTTTTTAGATGCTGGATATTTTGCTTTTGTTTTTAGAGCCACAAACAGGTGTAAAATAGGCATTGCTCTGCTAATACCCAGAAATAGTTGAGTATATTAATCTGCATTCAATAAGTTCTACGGTAATGAAAGAGCCACACCAAATTACTGTATTTCCAGCATTTGTGATGGGCCTTGCAAGATGAATTGGAAGCCAGCTAGTGTGATGGTAGAGAGCTGGACATTGGGCTACAACGACTGAACACCACCTCCCCACTCAGCTGTGCCGCCTTGGGGAATTCGTTTGACCTCTCTGATTGTCAGCTTTCCCAACAGTAAAATGAAAACAGAACGCTGATGTTGTGCAGAATGAGTGAGAATAACGTAGGCCGAATGATTAGCCTTCTACATAATCACTAGAGGATCTACCAGGCTTTCCATGTACATGGAATGGGAGAGATGCGCACGGAAAAAAGCAAGGGAGTATTAAGTGCATGTGGTCTTGAAGGAGCAGGAGTAATGGTGTGGCTGCAGCTGGGGGTGAGAGGTACAGAGCATGGTAGGCCTGGGGGGCGGGGCCGAGTAGGCAAGTTCACAGCCACAGCAGAGGAGGCCAAATGCCAAGGGAAAGAATCGCAGCTCTATTCCGTATGCAAGGGAACTGCTGAGAGCATCTGAGCAGAACAGGGGCAGGGACAGCCGTGATTCCACAAAGGAAACTGACGGGGTGTGAAGGTCGGAAGGAGGAGAGCACTACAATATCCTAGTGATCTGCTGAGGCAGTGGGGACAGATAGGTAAGATATTTGAGGAAGTGGGAGCAGCAGAACTTGGTGACTCATGTACACCACAAGGACCTATCACGTGAGTGGATGGGCCTAAATAGAACCATTGTTCTTAATAATAAAACCTATTGTAAGCCTATAAGACAATATAGAGAGATCAGCACCAAAAATTTCTTTGTGCTTTCTGGACTTTGGATCCTCTGCGATCCAACTTACTTGATTAGATTCCAACTTACTTGATTCTAGAAGGTGATTAGGTACTGGAGTTCTTTTCTTAGGCTCCTCCACGAGGCTCCTCAAAAGGAGGGGAGATACGTTAGTAAATGGTTCTTTGGCACTGTTTAGCTCTCTGCTGGGGGTTTTCACCACTGCCATTTTATCATGAAAAATTGAGTCTCCTTTTTAGAGCCAAAGGTCACTTCCTGGGAAGAAAACAGTAGCAGTATGAGAAAGCACGCACATTTTTTTTTTTTTCTCAATCTTTAACAAACGTACCTCTGTGACTGTGCGGTTAACTGTGGCCCAGGCCCTCCCTGCCTCCCTGCCTTTGCCGGCCACTCCATTCCCACACAGGGCTGTCCCGTTAATCTGGCGTCACATATCACACCCCAATCTCCTGCCGTCGCTCAAAACCCTTCGGTGGCCCTTAATTTTCAAGAGCTTTTCCCAAACTGTAGTCCTGAGATGCTTTGGACTCCTGAAGGGAAAAATAAAGGCACTCACAATCAAAAAAATCAGAAAATGTTGAAGTAAATAGTTAAACAGGCCTCTTCTGAGATTTCTCCAAATCAGTTTCTTAGTTGCGTGTGACCATGAAACCCTTTAACATTTGGAGACACTATTTATAAGACACTGGCATTTTTGAGCCACCTTCCTGGGCCCCTCTCTGGGGTGAAAAGGAGACGGGGCAGCCAATAGGCCCCCTCCACCACCAGGGGGTGCATTCCTAGGGGCTCTGTCCCAGGACCTAGGGTCCCGGTTCATGTTGACCCTTTGTCAGACTTGCTTTTCCTTAACATTCATTTTAAGTTCCACCCTCTTCATAAAGGCCACACTGACCCCAACACCCTTCAACATACTTTACAACTACTGCCTCTACTACTCATGAAGTATGAATGATTTATTGCCATGTACAAGCCTAGGCATCTTGGTATCTTCTACAGCTAAGTCTCTAAACTGGGGGTCCTTGGACAAGTAAGCTGGGGGGGGGGGTGCTGCTCTGTGATGCCTCTGAGACTGAATGTAAAATCCGGTCTGGATCTTTATGTGCTTGCTTTTTTTTTTTTTTTTTTTCCTGGAGAAGACTCATAGCTTTAGATTCTCCAGAGTCCACAACAGCAAGCAAAATACAGTGACTATACTGAAGCAGGTGTTTACCAATCATTTTCTGAAAATTTCTCCTTTCCCCTTACCCCCAGCCCCAGCATCTCTGAAGATTCCCTACTTCTCAGCACAGCCTCTACCTCACCTGCTTCGTTCCCTTTCATCCCTTCAACACCTGCCTCAAAGTTCACTTTCCAGCCCCCTCTCCTTGGGGCCCCTCAAATTCCTCGCCTGTACTTCAGGCAGGAACAATGCCTAAACCATTTGCAGGAGAGCTCTCCTATTCCAGTTCACTCACTCCAGGGTGAACTTGTCTCTTTTCACACACCCCCATCCTTGGTCTCCTGGCCCCATCCTCTACCCGCAGGCCCTCTCATCCTAGCCAGACGCCTGCTCTCCCTCAGCGCCCCTTCACTCCATCTCCGGCTAGGGGTAGGGGTCGACCCCAGCCCCATGCACTACCCACATCCTCACTTAACCCTTTAGGTCCGACCTCTCCTCTGACCACCTGCCCGCGGTTCAGGCAGCCTCAGCAGCTCAGCGGCAGCCAAGGGGGCACTCCTAGCCCCAGGTCCTAGGCCGCTCACACAGGAGGTGGTTCCGGGGCGGGATTCGGCCGGCGCCGGCGCCAGCCACCGTCGCCATGACAACTAGGACGCGCTCCCAGGGTCGGCGGCTGGACGCGACCAAACTCCCCAGGGACGTGGGGGCGGGGCGGATACGGGCGGCAGGCGCTCGAGCTCCGGAGGCCGCTGGTGACTTCTGGGGACTCGAAGCAGTCTGTGCGGCCTGGGCAAGAACAGAGAGAACGACTTAGGAGGTGCGAGGGCAATGGATTTCCGAAGGGAAATGGGAAAGTCATAAAAGTATAAAAAAGTATAAACTGGAATCCTGCGAGAGCAGATGGCGGAGAGCGGCTGGCCCCCAAGGGGCGGGGCCTCCTGAGCTCAGTGGGTGGAGCTTCCCGCCAGACATTCATTCACCCAATCACTTAATTCTTCAATATATTTTGTTTTCCGTTTTCTGTTACGGTAAATTTCAAACATATACGAAGGTAGGCAAATAGTATGATGAAGCTTCAACACCCATCTGTAACAATGATCAAATCACGGCCAATCTTTGTTTCGTCTATACCTTCCCCCTATTCCCTGTATTCTTTTGAAAATCTCAGGCATCATTTCATCCATAAATATTTCAGAATATACCTCCAAAAGATAAACATTCTTTAAAAAAAAAAAAAAAGAGTACAACCACAATGCCAGTACCTTAATAAGTTACAGTGATTTAACATCTTCACTTACCCAGTACTCAATAGTTCCACAAATGACTTACCTGTCATGTTTAGAGTTGCCAGTCTGAATCAGAATTCGAATAAAACCCACACGTTACAACAGACTGATATGTCTTTAGGTGTCTTTTAACCAACATGTTCTCCCTCCATTTCTTTTTGTTGTTGTTGCAACTTATTCACTGAAGAAACTGTTTGTGTTCTGATGCTGGTACTTAGGAGTTATACACCATGAAGCTGGACCTGCCCCCCCTAGACCTCCTGCCCTGTCTACTCACCCTGCCCACCCATGGACATTATTCCATACACAGACAGCTTGGGCTTCTCTCTTCCCAGGAGTTGTCCTGGTCTCGTTTTTTCATTCTATGACTCGACACTTGCGTGATATTATTTATGGCTTCATGTCGATAAGAAATTATAGCAGGAATCCAATAAGAATACCTGCCTTTCCCACACCCACATCACTTGTTGTGCTCTATGTGGTCCCCACCTCCCCCACACACACTCACACTGGGAATATTTACTTTTCCCATCATCCTATTTTCCAATCCCTCCCCCACTGCCATCATCACTGGTTAAAAATCTGCCCATCTTTCAAGACTGGTGTTAGAGATGGTATATTTTCTACCCTCCTTGAAGCCCTCTGAACCAGAAGGACTGTTTCCTTCCTCCGGGTTCCCACACACTTTGTTCTATCATCTTTTTTGGCACTTATCTTTTTATATGTTGCACCTCTTATTACTTGTGTGTCTTAAACTGTGAAATTCTTATCAGGAGGGGACTGTGCCTTATCTTTGGATCTCCCACAGCCCTTGACACAGATCTTTGTTTATGGTGATTACCCAGTAACTGTTGGCCAAGTGGATGAAAAAAATCTATCTGCTTATACAGTAGGTTGTTTTAGTTCTTTCTGTTTTGTTGCCCCAACAAAGTTGTAGATTTTAGAACAAGTACTGTGTTTCCCACAGTCCCGGACCTTTCTACTCCAGCTTAAATCATCAAATGCTTGTGTCCATATACTTTTTAGTGGGTCTTGGGTAAGACCCATTAAAATCCTTAGTTTTTTAAATTTTTTATTTTATTTTATTTTTTAACGTTTATTTATTTTTGAGACAGAGAGACAGAGCATGAATGGGGGAGGGGCAGAGAGAGAGGGAGACACAGAATCTGAAACAGGCTCCAGGCTCTGAGAGGTCAGCACAGAGCCCGATGAGGGGCTCGAACTCATGGACCGCGAGATCATGACCTGAGCCGAAGTCGGACGCTTAACCGACCAAGCCACCCAGGCGCCCCTAGTTTTTTTAAGTTTTAATTTAAAAAATCCTTCCTGTTTCCGATTCTGTGTCTCCCTCTCTCTGCCCCTCCCCCGTTCATGCTCTGTCTCTCTCTGTCCCAAAAATAAATAAAAAACGTTGAAAAAAAAATTAAAATTAAAAAATCCTTATTTTTTTTTCCTTAGGTAAATTTGGCAATGTCCCTATTTCATATGTAAAGATAGACACAAACATAGATATATAGATATCGATATAAGATGTAGGTTCTCTGCACAATTCACCAAAGTTCCTATTATAGTGTAGTGGACACTTCTGGTTGTGTACTTCCACCTTCCAGCTTTGATCAGGCTTCTCCCCAGTCCCTGATCCCCAGATCCCCACTTCCAGCAGTAGATGCTGGTTAGTTTATGCTGGTCATGGAAACTTCTGTCCTCTTGCCCACCACTGATTTACGTTGAGTGTGTAACCCAAATCTGGCCACACAGACATTAGGAAAAGGCTTCCGGGAAACTTCTGGAAAATACTTAAACAGATAATCTTTCATAAATACAGTATCTTTCTCTTTCTGGACATTGTAGTATCCAGAAGTGATTCCTTGGAAATTCAGCAGCCATCAGAGGCCAGGAGGGGCCTGAGCGTGAAGGTGAAGCTGGTGAGAAGGATTAGCAGGGCAAGGGGACAGGAAGAAGATTCTGGACCTGCATGACATCATCTCACCTCTGTTTGTCTGGTGCCCGCATCCCATTATCTCCTTTCAACTGAAATCATTCTGACATACAATGATTTCTAGGCACTCACCACTCAAAGCGTGCGCTTTAGCACAGGAACCTGTTAGAAATGTAGAATTTCAGGTCACCCAGACCTACTGAATCAGAACCTAAATATAAATAAGATCCCCCAGAGATTCACAGACACATTTTAAAGTTTGAGAATCACTAAACCAATGACCTACAATTACAGCTGTTTTCCACGATCAATTATTTAACCAATTCATTTATGTATTTCACATTTATTTCACTGAGAGTTTGCGGTGAGCAGAATACAAAGGTATCCCAACCTCTGCCAAACTAAGTCAATGAAATGAGTGTAATAACAGACACAGAAGCTATAAACAATAAGCTTCAGAAGCACAGGGAACAGTTCATTTCCCTCCTTAAAACTCATCTGTGGCTTCATATTGTACGGAAAAGAAAATGCAAAACCCTTAACATAACTTTCAAGGCTTGACAGAACCTTACTTCTGGCCTTCTCTCTCCTCCTCTCACCACACCCCACGGTGCATCCCCTGGTGTGCTGGGTTAAAGCTGGCTGAAAATTCTGACACTCCTCTCATGGAGAGGTGGGGTCCCTGGGCCCTGCCCATGAATCTAGGTAGGTCTGCGACTGCTTTAACCTCCCAGTCCAAGCCTGCCTGAATTTGGGACCGCAACATTTGTAGGAAATAATAAAATGGTTGTTGTTTCAAGCATGCAAGCTTTGGGATAAATATAGCTGCAGCGATAAATAACCCGAAACTCGGCCAGTTCCTATTCAGCCTAAGGATCCCTTCCTTAGAGGGGCGTGTCCTGGCTTCCTTTTCTAAATCTAACCCTACCCCAACCCCCCCACCCTCTCTCCCAGCACTGGGTGCTCTCCCTTCAATGCACTTACTGCAGTGTGTGATTCTAGACCAATGGGCTTACCTCTCTGATGTCTGTCTTCCTGATGTCTACCTCTTCTGAAGTCAGCTGATGGCCTGACTTGTTCACTACTGTATACTCATCACCTTGCACTCTGCCTGGCACATGGGAGGACCTCCAAAATATTTGTAGGATCAGGTCATTAATGAGTCATGCCAACAGAGATCTAAATTTCTACATACGTATACATATATGTATATGTACATGCATATGTATATATTTTTGGAAATTTTATATATTTGGAATATATATATATATTTATATATATTTGGAATATGAATGATATACTCATACAGTTCAAAATACCCACATAATGCCTGGACTTCCTCACAAGATGGTCACTGGATTCCAAAGACAAGTGTCCCAGGACAGAGCCAGGCATAAGCTAGCCATATGACCTAGCCTTGAAAGTTGCACAATTCTGCTTTCACCTCATTCTACCCATTGAGGCCATTCTCAAAGACCCACTCTTTTATAAGAGGGAACATAGACTTGTAGGGGCCAAGGTCAGGCCACTCCAAGATGGGCCACTTTGTCAGGAAGATTATTTTGAATTAAAAAGCAATCATGGAGCCCCTGGGTGTCTCGGTCAGTTAAGCATCCTACTTCGGCTCAGGTCATGATCTCACAGTTCACAAGTTTGAGCCCTGGGTCTGGCTCTGTGCTGACAGCTTGGAGCCTGGAGCCTGCTTTGGATTTTGTGTCTCCCTCTCTCTCTACCCCTCCCTCGCTCTCTCTGTCTCTCTCAAAAATAAATAAACATTAAAAAAATTTTTTTTAAGCAATCAGGGGGCACTTGGGTGGCTCAGAGGGTTAAGTGTCCTGCTCTGGATTTCAGCTCAGTTCATGATCTCACTATTCATGGGATCGAGCCCCGAGTTGGACTCTGCACTGGCAGCCCAGAACCTGCTTGGGATTCTCTCTCTCTCCCTCCTTCCCTCTCTCTGTTTCTCCCTCTGCCCTTCCCCTGCTGGTGCACCACGTGCACTCTCTCTCTCAAAACAAATAAATAAACACTTAAAAACATCAACAAATAAAAAGTAATCAATACCCAGAAGATTCAAGAAAAGTTCTTTATCTCCCCCTCAGCTCCCTGAAAAGAATGTAGCTAAAGGAATTGCTCTAGGAAGGGAGCTATCACTAAACACAACTACCTTATACTTTGAACTGGGTACGACAGACAGGGAGGGACCCAGCAAGGCCTGTTTGATCAAAGTTGTCTATGCCCCCCTGTTTCTGAGGGGCCCAGCAAATGTTTGTTTACAGCAAACGTTTATTCTTTTTCATCTTCCTATGAATTTATTTTCTTCCCTTTGAAGTCCCAGGCCCCTATCCCCTCCTCCTTAGTTCAGAATGACGTACATAACTTACTTTGCCTGTCTTTGGAATTTCTTGTCTGTCTGGATTCCCTGAATGTATGTCATTACGTTTTATTTTCCCCTTTTAATCTGTCTCATGTCCATTTGATTCTTAGTCCAGCTAGTAGGACCTCAGCAGGCAGAGTAAATGCTTCCTGCCTAGCACACTCCACCTCTCAATAGAAAAGTGTCAACATCTTTGGGGTGATGGTGGGGTTGTCCGGAGCTCACAGCCAAGAAAGAATTCTTGAAGACATCTTTGGTGCAAAAAGATGATTTTATTAAAGCATGGGGACAGGACCCATGGGCAGAAAGAGCTGCACTGGGGTCATGACGAATGACTAGTTATATACTATGAAGTTGGGGAGGTAAAGTTGAATGGGAGCCCTCCAGAGGGACTTTGATATGCTAAAGAGGAGAGGAGGAAGGGGCAAGAGAACCACGTGCAAACAGAGCCTGAACCACGCATTCGTCCACCCTGAAGGACACTCTGTCTCTGGATTCTCTGTCACATAAGCCAGCACCCAGCCTTATTGCTACGTCAGCCAGTTTGAGTTGGTTTGTCCATTGTCTGCAGCCAAATGCATCTTAACTTGTATATCCAGACAATTTAATTGTACTGATTTTTTTTCAACCTCATACTGCTGAAAGATGGGTATTACTTGGCCCATTACACAGATGAGGAAATTGAGGCCTGGAGGGTTAAAGTAACTGCCTGATAGCACATGGCTAATTGATGACTAAGTCGGGATTTGAATCCAGGTTTGTTTGTTGCCAGCATTCTTTTCTGAATGCCAGGCCAAATTGCCTAATCAGGCTGAAACGTGGGGAACCTCTGGGAGGTCGGGGCATAACTCATCATTTTTTGCTCCATCCGGAGAAGATAAGGTCTTGGGAACACTAGCAACATTGTCTTTCAGATTTGGTTTTATTTGCCCTTTTTTAATTTGATCTGTTTTAACAAGTATATTCCATAGAAATATTTAAAAGGATGCTGACAGGGGCGCCTGGGTGGCTCAGTCGGTTAAGCATCCGACTTTGGCTCAGGTTGTGATCTCACAGTTCGTGAGTTCGAGCCCCACATTGGGCTCTGTGCTAACAGCTCAGGGCCTGGAGCCTGCTTCAGATTCTGTTGTCTCCTTCTCTCTCTGCCCCTCCCCCACTTGTGCTCTGTCTCTCTCTATCAAAAATAAATAATAAAAATGTAAACAAAAAATTAATTAAAAAAAATAAATAAATAAAATAAAAGGATGCTAACAAATGGAGGCAGAAAATAAGAAAAGTAAAGGAAAAACTGCTTTCCTGAGAAAGCCAGCCCACATTTCCAGAGTGTAAACAGTGAGCCTGGACCATAAAAACCTCATTAAAATGTCAGTGTTATACCTTTGTACTTCAGCACTGAATGGGAAATCATGCTTGCCCCATTATTTATGGCTCATCAATAATACATTAGCTCGGCTCCAGAAAAGCTCACATTCAAGAGAGGACAGACCTCTTTGTTTGGTTTATTGAACAGCTGAAGGGGCAGAGCAAGTTCATGTCATCGGTGTGTTCATTTGGTGAAGGCCCCCGACCTCCAGGGATAGCCAGCTCCTCACTCCTTCACAATGTCCTCCTCATCCCCTACCCCTAGTCCCTTCTGCTCACATATCACTTTCCCAGGGAGACTTCCTGAAGTATATGCCAGGGGAAATTGTTACAAGTGACAGAAATGGATTAGTGACAGAATGGATTCAAAAGTAAAACAAAGGTTAAAAACATATCTACCTGTCTATCTTCTGTCAAGAGAGGCTTTAGTCACAGTCGCCTCTAGGTGCCAGAGGATGGGGTTAGGATTTTGTCTTTCTTTGTCTCTGGGTTCTCCACTCAATGTTGACTTCATTTCCAGCCAAAATGGCTTCATGATATGGGAGGGCCGCCATCTTGCTACTGGCCTGAGTATAATGCTAATGCCTAGGTTTGGTGGCACCACTCTTATTGGCCCAGCATCAGTCAAGAAGGTGACGGAGTATGAAGCAAGCTGAAACCCTGCAAACCACCCCCTCCACCACCACCACCAGGTGGGATATGTGTGACATGCCTCAGGCACTCCTAGCTATGGAAGAACGAAAGAAAAGAAAGAAAACAAATGGTTAACTGATAGAGATCACAGTCAGGAAGGACACTAGTCTCCAATTAGTTTACAAATGTCTTAGTAAATGACAAGAAAAAGGCAATCTTATCAATAGTCTAATCTCCAGAAACCTATAGGTTTCCTGGAGCCCCAACATCACCCCTCGATAGTGATGTGGGGAAAGAAGACAAGAAGGAAATGGCAGGGAAAATTAAATTTCCTCATAACCTGCAGCCCGTTGACAAATACTGGAGGCAAATACAGAGTATAACATTTCTCCAGGAACCTTCTACCGTGCTAATGTTAATGCCTTCGTAGAGGGAAAACAACCTTAGCTTGACCATAGCAAGGCCTCAAGTAGCTTAGGAGTCCTCTTTAGCATCTCAAAGCCCTCTGGAGGCTTGCCAGTTGACTTTACCTCTCCAACTTCATAGTATATAACTATATAACCAGTGCAGGTCTTTCTGCCCATGGGTCCTATCCCTGTGCTTTAATAAAATCACCTTTTTGCACCAAAGAGGTCTCCAGAATTCTTTCTTGGTCGGCAGCTCCAAACCCCCATCACTCCAAAACCCCATCAATGAGCCCAACCCTGAAAGCAGTCATTGTGGTTAGTTGCTGGTGGTGCCTCTCCTTGCCGAGGTCTGGGTCATATGCTCACCTCTGGGCTGCTGTTGATGGAAGTCCCACCCAAGCCACAAGGTCTGAGAGTAGGGGAGGGGAAGGGAGATCCTTATACCAGAAGAAGAGGGATTAGAGGCTGGCCAGATACAGCAGGTGTCTGTTAGGTTGAACCTTATAAAATGATCGATATTCAGATATATTTTACGTGCAAGAATGGTGACTGATATGGCTCAACCTCATACATTAACCCACGAGGCTTGGTTCAGTCCTTAGTACATGGTCCCACGGAATGTATCACAGTTCACAGTACCATCCACTGTACATTCTGGAGTTGCTCACTTCAGCTGACCGACTGGTTTGTGAACTATGTGGTTATGCAGGCCTCTCAAGTCTTGACCACCAGCCTCCATCATCTTGCCAGCACACCCCCCCCCCCCCCCCGCCCCAGGAGGGGTTGCAACTGAGTACCACAGGCTTTGTGTACGGGGTTGAGGTTGCCACGGGCAATTTCCCCAGGCCTCTATCATTCTGGCACAGCCACCTGGAACAGAGTAGGAGCTCAATGAATATTCATCGAATGAATGTACTTAATTAGTTCTCCAAGTGTTTGTTGCTTTTGGAAAAATGCAAAAACAAAACAAAACAAAACAAAACCAACCTAATTTCTTGTTGGAGAAGTAATTTAAAATAAAATCTCTAGCCAACCAGGTGAACCGTCTCCCCAAAATGAAGAAAAGAATGAATCAGTTTTATTGTTTAAAAATTTTTTTTAATGTTTGTTTATTTTTGAGAGACAGAGAGAGACAGAGTGTGAGCGAGGGAGGGGCAAAGAGAGAGAAAGAGAACCTGAAGAAGCTCCAGGCCCTGAGCCGTCAGCACAGAGCCCTACGTGGGGCTCGAACTCACAAGCGGCAAGATCATGACCTGCGCCGAAGTCAGCCGCTCAACCCACTGAGCCACCCAGGCACCCCAATCAGTTTTATTGTTAAGCATTAGACCAGACTGTGATGCACATCGCTGAGAATCCCCAAAACAGATGCCAAAGACAAATAAGAAATCTAACCTTTGTATGGAGCCCAGGCAGATACAATTCATTACACGCAAGTTAATTGTCTTTATCCAAAGGAAAAATAAAACTTCTCATATTTTTTTGACAAACAGGAAATTACAGCTTGGAGCCAAATGCCTGAGCCAACCTCCATGGTGACAGCCGGGGCACCATCATGCCTTGATGTCCACATTTCATGGAGATGTATCCACGGGCTTCAAGAAAGGCATTTCTGGGATGCAAAACTGGCAATAGGCTTATTTCACTTTTAAAAAGATTTACATAAATCTCGAAGAGATGGAGATTTCTAATTACAAGGTTTCTAAAGGAAATGCTAAGATATGGGAGAGGAGAAAAGATCTCTTCCGTTTGGGGCTCCAGGGAAGTTTCTAAATTTAATTTTTGGAGAATTGTATTGTAGGGGAGGGAAAAATCTTTTACCCCCTACCTTCCCAGGTTCAATGGCTGAAGCTTGCAAATCAATCTGATAAAAGACAGCATAACAGGGGCAAAAGCAGATGAGCTGGAGTTTCACAAGGAAATGAGATTCAAGAAGGTGGCCAGATGATTGAAGTGTATATACCATTTTAGGCTAAACAAAGGAAAAGGGGGTTGGGGACTTCTGGGCTGGGGGGGGGGCGAGTTATGAGAAGGGGAGGGGAGCAAATGCATGGTAAATAAGGTTTGTCTTCTTATGTGGATAAGAGTCTTTTAGGTGATAAGAGTTGTCTTGGGGATAGCTCTTTTCCCGGTCTGGAGACTTTTTTACAAATGTAAATTTCCTTTATAAAAAAGCATGTTTATACTTTATTATTAGGTAGTGGGAGGTGGGGTAAAGACTTTTCCTGTAGCTGCTAGTTGTCAATTGCTTTTGGCTCAAAATAACCCTTAGACTGAGATGCCTGGGTGGCTCAGTCATTTAAGCATGTGGTTCCTGAGGTCAAGCCCAGCGCTGGGCTGTGCACTGACAGTGTGGAGCTTGCTTGGGATTCTCTGCCTCTCTCTCTCTTTCTTTCTTTCTCAAAAATAAGTAAATAAACATTAAAAAAAATCCTCACACATATTTCTGTGCCCTTCAGTTTTTACCCTTACATTCTGCCTCACTGGGGTGATAAGAATATCTGTATGAAATCAATGGAGAACAAGTTAGTTACCCTAGAACCAAATGCAGGACCTTCCATCCCCAGGGTAACTTCTTTATTATTATTTTTTTATTTTTTTTAATGTTTATTTATTTTTGAGAGAGACAGAGCGCGAGCGGGGGAGGGGCAGAGAGAGAAGGAGACACAGAATCGGAAGCAGGCTCCAAGCTCTGAACTGTCAGTGCAGAACTTGACACAGGGCTCGAACTCAGGGACTGTGAGATTATGACCTGAGCCGAAGTCGGACACTTACCCGGCTGAGCCAATCAGGCGCCCCAGGGTAACCTCTAATTATTGTTATGAGAATATGAACCTCCAGTGTTTGGGGTGATCATGACTTACGTGTGTATGCCCCACTCTACCTGCAGGGGTATTAGGAGAAAAGGGTTAGAATCGAGATATAGAAAGTCATCAGAATCAAAGAGAGGACCCCTCTCATGGGGGCTGTAATGAAGTTTAAAGGGTTTATAGCGTGGTATTTCCCCACAGTCCCCATAATGGTATTTATGGTCTCACACACTCTTCCAGAATCTTCTTATTCCTCCATAAAGAGGTTGAGTCTGTGCTGTCTTCCCTTGAACCTGGGCACACTTTTGTGGTTGTCTGGATGTCAAGAGTGAGCCCTCTTGCTCAACTAGACCGCAACGGTTATAACCAGAAATAGACAAGACCCCTTAACTCAGCTCTAACTAAAACCCATTGTGCTTATTCCTTATCACACTTTCTTGAGGCTTTGACAAAGACATTTTGCAATAACTGGAACATTCCAACCACCAGTCTAGAGCAACTGAATGCCTAGAAGACCACTCCACATATCCCCTTCCCTTCCTGTGATCCTGTGCTGAGCACATACTGACCCCCATCTCTCACACACACGCCCCCATCTCTCTCTCTGTAAAACTCTAGTATCCATCTTTCAGGCTAAGAGGTTGGTTGTTAAGGCTTAAGCTTGCCACCTCCCCCTGCTGCTGGCACCCAAAATAAACTTATTTTCCTTTCTCTTTCCAAGCCCTAGTCTCTGGAGTTATTGGCTTGTCTTGCCACGGGTTTATCTGAGTTTGTTCAGCAAAGGTGTTGGCCAACTCAGCCAGGAGCTGTGCTTTCCAGGCTCCTGGGGATCCCACTGGGACAACCAGCTGGTCCCAGCAGAAAGGTGGGGCTCATTTGTTCCTTTCCTCAGTTAACAATTATGAAAATTGGTAACACGGACCACAGAAAGTCACAGCAGTAGCACTGTGTGATTTCCAGGGCTCGCTCATCAATTACAACACAGTTTCGGCCTGCTCTTTCTTGGGATGCACACCTTTGGGATCCTGAGCCGCTACCTGAAGCTGCCTGTCGCTGAGACCACTCTGTGTGAAGAAAAAAAATCCAGAGTTTCAGTACCAGCAAGCCTACCTCCCAAATGTGTGATCTTGAGCTACAGTCTCATCATATCTCAGTTTCTTCATCTGTTAAATGGGTATAATGATATTTCCAAGTGGGGTTGATGCGGTTTGAAGTGTTGGGGTTTGGAGTCGATGGCCAAGAAGGAACTGAGACATTTTTGGTTCAAAAAGGTGGTTTTATTATTTTTTTTATGTTTGTTTATTTTTGAAAGAGAGAGAGAGAGAAAGCATGAGCGGGGAGGGGCAAAGGGAGAGGGAGACACAGAATTCGAAGCAGGCTCCAGGCTCCGAGCTGCGAGTCAGCACAGAACCCGACGTGGGGCTCAAACTCACAGACCATGAGATCGTGACCTCAGCCAAAGTTGGACACTCAACCGACTGAGCCACCCAGGCGCCCCCAAAAAGGTGGTTTCATTAAAGCAAAGCATGGGGACGGGACTCGTGGACAAAAAGAGCTGCACTTGGGTTGTGAGGAGTGACTGATTATATAAGATGTTCTATCCTGCGGAGGGGAGGGTGATGGTACGGCTCCAGGAAATTGAGTCTATAGGTTTCTGGAGATTGCTTTTTTGTTGTTGTAAATCATTAAGACAATTGCAAACTGGTGGAGAGTCACGTCCTGCAAGCCCGTGATCTCTATCAGTTAACCACTTGTTTTTCACTTTCCTTTGTTCTTGGGCAGCCAGGAGCGCCTGAGGAATGTCGCACATACCCCCCTTGGAGGGAGTTTGTGGGGGTGGGGGTGTTAACTTGTGTTTTACTCTCAGCTTTCCTTTGTTCCCTCATCGGGATTTTTCTCCTTTTGCCTCATCCCTCCCAAACCCATTTTCTACGTTTTCCATCCAGCAGGTAAACTATGTGAATAGTTTCTTTCTCCCGTCTGTCCGCCTTGTCTCTGGCATTGGGTTGTGTTCAACCAATGGAAAACATCTCCAGAAGATCAGGGGAGGGGAGAGGAGGGGTCAGGGCATTTATCTGACCTCCTGACCCCTTTGCCAGGGCCACGGTTTTGACAGTGGCTGCATTGCTCTATGCATTGCTCACCCTATGGGTGAGTCTAGAACAGCTCTTGCCAGCTTCGGGGACACTGTTTTCTCTCCTTGCCCCTTGTTATAGAAAATGTTATCTGACAGTTATTAAAATGGTAAGGAAGAATTCATTCAAGACTTACAATAGTGGTATTGCAAGAAGGGAGAGAGACGGAGCCCAACTTGGAATAAAGCAAGAACAAGTGGGGATTTATGGCCAAGGAGCACGATGAGGGGGCAGTGGATGGAAGATCCCTAAGAGGAGATACCAAGGTGGGGGTGGGGATTGTTGCTAACAGAATTTAACAGGATTCTTGCTGAAGGCAGGTCGGGATTGAGACATCAGAGGTGGGAATGAGGGACTTGATTAGATATCAAGTTTGGTCAGCCATCAAGAGTTGGAAGGATTCTCACTAAGCTGAAGACGGCCAGACTTGCTAAGACTGGGCTGGGCAGGCCAGAGACAGAGGGCACCAAGGTCAAGTCCTAGTCAAGAAAAGGGCCCTGAGGAGCTGAGATCAAGTTTCCTCAAGGAGAGAGTCTTTGCCATTCTTTTGGCCCACTGTTGTTGGTCCCTGGAACCTTGTTGTCCCTCATCGGTGCCCTTAAACTTGCCCACACCTCTGCTCCTTTAATGGTCCTTTCGTTAAATTCAGCTGACTTTTCGTCAGTGAAACTATTTGAGCCAAGGGTTCTCCCTTTCCTGCCAGACCTCCTGCTGGGCCTGCCTGCCCCATGGGGTTTTGAGGGTCAAACAAGATGATACATGCAAAAGCACGGTAAGGAAGTCATCTTTTTAAAAATATTTTTTTAGGGGTGCCTGGGTGGCTCAGTCGGTTAAGCGTCCGACTTCGGCTCAGGTCATGATCTCGCGGTCTGTGAGTTCGGGCCCCGCGTCGGGCTCTGAGCTGATGGCTCGGAGCCTGGAGCCTGCTTCCGATTCTGTGTCTCCCTCTTTCTCTGCCCCTCCCCCGTTCATGCTCTGTCTTTCTCTGTCTCAAAAATAAATAAACAACGTTAAAAAAATTTTTTTTAAATAAAAAAAATATATATATATTTTTAATTTTGGGGCGCCTGGGTGGCTCAGTCAGTTAAGCCTCTGACTTCGGCTCAGGTCATGATCTTGCACTCTGTGAGTTCGAGCCCCGCATTGGGCTCTGTGCTGACAGCTCAGAGCCTGGAGCCTGCTTTGGATTCTGTGTCTCCTTCTCTCTCTGCCCCTCTGCCTCTCATGCTCCCTCTCTCCCTATCTCTCTAAAAAAATAAATAAACATTAAAAAAAAACTTTAAAATACTTTTTTTATTTTGGGGAGAGCGCAAGGGGGGAGGGGCAGAGAGGGGGCAGAGGGTCTGAAGCAGGCTCTGTGTTGACAGGCATGACAGCAACGAGTCCCATGTGGGGTTGGAACTCACAAACCATGTCCTACGCGATGCTCAACCGCTCAACCAACTGAGCCACCCGGGTGCCCCAGGAAGTCATCTTCACGATTGAGAGGAACTCTAGTCCAGTGCAAAGGGCAAAGAGCAAAGGGCAGAGGCTTTGCGCTCAGTCCTGGGTTTAAACCTTGCCCCCCTGTCCCTTGTTAGCTGTGTTGTTGGAGGTGAGTGCCTAAGCCTCGAGTGTCATCAACCAATCAAGGAAAGTAAATATCCCTCATACAGGCGGGAAGGACTGGCTACATGACCTATCCCAAGTTCCTAAAAGGTTCTCCAGCTCCTGGCAGGTACTAAATACGTTGTTCTTTTGCTACCTCTTCCCTCCACTCCTATCATGGAGTTGTTTTCTCAGACGTGTTTTGCAAAACCACTAACCGTGGCTTGTAAATGGGCTTCTCACCAAGCACTTGAGACCCTTTTCTCAATGCTCAGAGAGGCTGCCTCCCATTTAAGGAAGAATAGTTTGCCGCGGGCCAGAAATTTATTAAATTGCCCAGAACAAATGTTGCTCTGCTTTGTTACTGGCAATCTGTATACGGCACAGATTACATTTTTGTGTATTGTTTTCTTGAAAAATTTTTTCCATCAAAAAAACAATACATACAGCGGTTTACAGAAGATGTTCAAGCAACATGGAAGTCTAATCAGTAAGAATGGCAAGTCCTTACAGCATCTTCTTTCGGATGCACATTTAGGGTGTTGGGGTTTCAGGGCCCCAGGAAGCAACATTCTTTCTAGCCTGAATCTTGAACCATTTAAGAATTAAGGTTAAGACAGATGAGGCCAGGGGCTCCTGAGTGGCTCAGGCTTAGGTTAAGCGTTGGACTCTTTGATTTCAGCTTGCAGGTTTCTGAGTTTGAGCCCCACGTCGGGCTCTGTGCTGACAGTGTGGAGCCTGCTTGGGATTTTCCCTTTCTCTCTCTGCCCCTCTCCCCAGCTTGTGCTTTCTCTCTCTCAAAATAAATAAATAAACTTTTTAAAAAAAACGTAAGACAGATGAGGCCAAATATCACTTTCATGGGTAATAAAGTCAATCTTGGAGAATGTGGTTTATACTTACAGGCAAGAGGGTTTTCTAGCACCGAACTGCAGAATTACATAGACCACCGCCCTGTCACTGGTGATACTGGCTCACAAGGGCAGAGTTGACCTGCAGTGACAGCCTGGCTACAGCAATCCAGTGATAGGCTCTCTGCAGGTGGGGGACCTGTCAAAGGCAAGGGAGGGAGGGGGGAGGTGCAGAACCTCATGCCAGTCCTTATCCTAAATGTGTGAATCACATAGAGCTCCCCCACCGGTGTGTGTGTGTGTGTGTGTGTGTGTGTGTGTGTGTGTGTCTGTGTTAGGGGGAGGGTGTTACTGAGCAAGTAGAGAAAGGTCAGGAGGGTTATACTCATGGCTGCACTCCTGGAGGAAGGAAATATCAAGGTGGGGCTAAGTGTTCCTCTTCCACATACATTATGTCCTGTTCTCTGGTCCTGTGACAGTGCTTCCACAAACATCCCTGCATATATTTCATTGAGTCTTTGGGTGAGTATTTCTGGGGCCAAAGTTCTTAAAAATGAGCTCATGTTCATGTATACTTTAGGCGGATACATACAGGGCATTTAGTATGGAGCTGAGAGCTGAAAACATTTTTTCCCCTTTCATTTCTGCTGTGATTTACCAACTGTACTTTTATCAATAGCTTCTTTGGGTAGGGAAGGCTGCTAAGGGCTAGAATGTGTTGTTTTAAGAGTGAGCAGGTTAGCAATCCGACCAGAGGTCAGTCACAGAAAATCAGGGTTAGTTATGGAAGTGTATGCAGACCCAGGCTTTTCCATCTGAACTGCTGAGTCACATGTACCTGGCAACAGCACTGTCTTCTGCATCCTCAATGCCCTTCTCTGTCAAATGGGTAATATCTCTAAAGGGGTGGGGGGGAATTCAAGGAGCTGATGTGTACTTAAAGTGCTGGGAGAAAGGGTAAGATAGGAGAGCCAAGAGGAAGGGAGTGGGCACCAGAGCAGAGAAAGAAAAACTTGAATCTAGACGAGCCATTTGAGGGTGCCTTGTACTGAGAGGCTAAAAGCCAGCCTCCAGGCCCTCTGGGCACTCAGACTCAGGGTTGAGCAGGCTACTGAGAAGACCTGCCCGGTGCTTAAATAGCTTCTCAGGGACACCAGGAAGCCTCCAGGCGGTTCTCTTCAGCACAGCCACCAGAATTCCTGGGTGTGCCACAGGGTCCCCCTGGGTCTCACCTGGTCACCCAAACTTCCCCTGGGTGACGGCGCCCACGGGCGTGTAATGTCCTACAAGGAGCGTGCACAACGTTAATAATGAATGAAGAAACACAAAGTGAAAATCAGAAATAAAGTGCCAAGTAGCTGACCCACCCAAGTAGATGCAAAGGCATTCACGGAGCATCCGCTGTGCTATACCCACAGAGCACAGGCACAACCTTCTTAGTCCCCTAAGGTGGGTCTCGTTAGCCCTGAGACTCAACGAGGTGGCAGCAAGGTTGCAGCAGGGCTGCCCCGGAACTTCGAGAACTTCGAGAATGCTCTTTCCGGACTCGGGGGTGCTGCAGCGTGGAAGGCTAAGCCAGCATGCCCTCTCCCGGTCTCCTCCGCCCCCCCCCCCGCCTCCTCCCCTGCAGCCCCCCCGCCCCCTCCCGCCTCCTCCCCAGCAGGCCCGCGCGCCGGCTCCCTGCCAGTCGCGGCCGGGTGGAGGAGCGCGGGCGGGCGGCGCAGCGTCCTTATCAATGGGCTGGGCGGCTTAGCGCGCTGCCACCTCTTCCGAGGAGAAGCAGTCCCGGGGCTCGCCGCGGCTTAGGTGGCCCTGCCATGGCTCCTCCGGCCGCGGCTGCCGGCCGGGGCGCGGGACCCTGCGGAGGGCGTTGAGCCCCCGGGCGGGGGGTGCGCACAGGTGCGCGGCCGTCGAGGCGCCCACGGGGAGAGCGCGGGCACCATGCGTCCCCGCCCGCTGCTGTTGCCGTTGCTGCTGCTGTTCGCCTGCGCTGCGCACACCGTGAGTACCGTGCCTCTCCGCGGATACCCTGCGTGGCGGGCGTGGAGGGGCGCAGATCTTCCTCGATGGAGTGGGAACTCTAACACCCTGTCCCCAGCAAGGATCATCCCTGTCAGCTCCTCTCCCTATAGCCTTCTCTCCCAGGATAAAAACAGCAAGTGAGTCGGGCCAAGGCAGCTGTAAGATAAACCCCCTCGGCCCCCCAAGCCACCCCTTCCTCCAGGCTGCACTTCGACGGAAACTCTGGAGGCGCCCCTGGCGGCGCCTAATGTGTTCTGGGCACCCTCCATCCATAGTTCATTGGAACCTTACAATCGGCTGATATTGTCACCCTCGCTTTAGGGTCTAGGAAACCGAGGCTCTCGGAGGCCAAAAATCTTGCCCCAGGAAAAGGCGATTGGAACCCACATCCGTCTGCCCCAAAGCCTTGACATTTACACACACACACACACACACACACACACACACACACACATGCACGCACACGCACACAGGACTGCAGAAGGGAAAAACCTCAAAAAGCTCTGGCTGGAGCTTCCGGCTCTGTGGTGGGAGCATTCGCAGCTCCCTCCCTCTCCTGTGGGATTTGGCTCCCTAAAGTCTGCACGTCTGGGGAGTTCTGGAAGTAGCAGTCTCCACAAACCCGGTCCAGGGAGGAGCTGGAAAAGAAAAGAGAAAGGCAGAGTGGGTGGCTTGTTTTCCTTTCCCACAGAAACTCCTGGGAATCCGGGGTCTCTCCCACTGGGATTTGTGAATGAGAGAGTGGCCGTACTCAGACAGGCTGGATGGAAGGAATAGGGAAGGGGTGCAGATTCCAGAACCACTTCTTCCTCCCAGCATTACCAACTGGCCCTCAAGGCCTCTGTGCCAAAAAACTCCCCAGGAAAAGTGCTTGGGGACCCAATTCTGAGTCTCCAGTCTGTGTCCTGGGCAAGTCCTTCCTGGTATCCAACGACCTTGCCTTCGGTAGTCCTCTCCTGTTTGACTGTAAGAAAAACCTTTGCTTCCAAAGCTGATGGGAGTGTTGATGCTCAGGAGATGCCCCCATCTTTCTGGCAGCTCCGTGACATTCCAGCAGCAGTAAGTTTGGAAGGGTGGAATTTGGGACTTTCGTTCCCATCTCCCGTGTAACCGCGGAGCCTCTTCTCATCAGTGGCAGTGCTGGTACTGGAATATGCTAGAACTACAGTACCCACTCATTAATCTGAATTCCCAGTTTGAGGAAATGCCACCTGGGACACTGGGGACAATTCAAAGCCTCTAGGTATGTTGTTATAAAGAGCCCAGGGATGGGAGAGGCAACAGCTTCCTCCTTGTGACCTTTCCCACCTCCTTCTTAAGTATTTGCAGTAACCCTGAGGTTGTCAGAAGAAATCAACAGGTGTCTGGGCTTCAGGACCAAGGGTTAACTTTTTCATCTCAAAGGGACCCCTAGGGTATGTCAAGAATAAGCAGTGGGGGAAATGAGTCTTCAGTGTGCCTTGGAAGGCTGCTTCCTTATGCTCTGGTCCAATTCCCTTATGGTACAGATGAGCAAACTGAGACCCACAGAGAAAAGAGACCTGCCCCAAATCTGCAAGTTAGTGGTGGAGCTGGGACTAGAACCCAGATCTCTTGATTCTCACTCATCCAGGGCCCTCTCCCTTATGTCATCTTAAATGTCCTTTTCATACACTCATGTACCGCCTTGTATTATAAGATGGTTTCCTGTGTGCAAGTCTTGGTCCTCCGGGTGTTTTCTGGGCTTATCCAGACCTGAGGTCTCATACTTCTTGGCAAGAACTCCTTTAATAAATAAGAATGGAGCTGACCTACTTTGGTTGGAGTATTTCCCAGGCTTTGAAACCCTGCTTACCTTCTGTTTTTTTTTTTTACTCTGAGTGGTCAGACATTTGATTTAGACATTTAAGGGCATTCAAACAATTTTTTTATTCATTTGCCCCTCCCCCTTGAGGGAGATCATAGGCCTCTTCCTAATGGGCATTAATAGGCCAAATTGTTGATTGTCACTCCCCACCCCAGTCCCTCGCCTTGCCATACAGGGAGGTGTCAGGGGGATCCCTTGCAAATAGAAACCAGAAAGTGATGATGGTTGAAGGGGTCAGTGTTCTGAGACCTCCATAGGACATGTGGGCCACACTCCCCTTTGCTATCCCAGGCCCCGTGTATCTCATGAGGGCTTTTACCTAGAATGATATTGTCATTATTTACTAGTGCATCTGTCCTCCTCCTCCCCAATAAACACACCCTGAGATTTCTTTCTATTCACTCTCTGTCCCTAGAGCCACCCCAGTGTAAGGAGGAGCCCAATGAGTCTGTGTTGGTTGAGTGAATGGGTGAATGAATGAAGGAGTGAAAGAATGAAACAGTGATACCCAAAAGGAGTGTCGTAAGCTGTGGCACTTTCCTATTAGCAGCGAGTAAGAAACAATGACACGCTGAGGACAATTGTTGCTTACAAAATTGTGCATAAGCGTGTCAAGCAAATAAAAAATAGTCCTTCAAGGTCCGGTTTTTTAATCCGTGGCGTCTGGCAAGCTGCCAACTTGATAACCTTAGTGAGTTAAAATCAAGAGAGGTTTCTTGACACCCCTAATCCCGGATACTAAAGCTGAGTTTTCGGCGAGGGGTGCCAGGAAGGGGGCTATGCCCTCCCTCAGCATGGAGGAAGCGAAAGGGTGGGAATAATGGAGACATGATGGAGAGAGGGGAGCCCCCCAATTCTTTGTTGTGGGGGGCTGGCCTGTGCCTCGTATGCTGTCTAGCACCATCCCTGGCCTTTACCCACTAGAAGCCAGGAGCATCTCCAAGTTGTGCCAACAGAAAAATCTTTCCAGACACTGCCCAGTGTCTCCTGGGAGGCTGAGAGGGCAGAACTGCCTGCGGTTGAGAACCACTGCCTTGAAGGTTGTCCTGTTTCCGGGGAAACGCGTTAGCGGAACTACCAACAGGTGTTCATCGCGTGTTGGATTCGGGGCAGTGGGTTTGGTGACAGGGAACGTGGGCCGAAGACAGCACACGTGTACCTGATGAAAACCCACTTCCCGACAAGACTTGCACCGAGACTGGACTTGATCTTCTCCAGCCTCCCTCCCACTTTCCCTCCTGTCTCCATTCCGTCTCCGTTGATGGCTCAGAAACAGAAGTCGTGACACACGGTGTTCCTGCATCCACAGGCTGACAAGCTCTGTGGCAAGCCGGGGAGCAGACTTGTAGGAAGGCCTGCAAGGGTCCCCTGAGGGGTCTGGCTATTGATAACTCCTCAGAGGAGGGTCCCTGGGATTTTCTATGTACCTGAAAAATCACTTTCTCATTTTCTGGGGAAATATTTGTGGATTTCTTTTGAAATCTTTACTATCTCTAAAATTAACGTGAATGACGATGGTGATAACGGCTTGCCTTTTTTGAGCACGTACTTCACACCGGATACTCGGCCAAGTCCTCGCCAGCACGATCCAATGTCATTCCCACATCAACAATTGGAGCCTTTGGGGCCCCCGGGTGTCTCGGTCGGTTGATCGTTGGACTCTTGTGTCCAGCTCAGGTCATGATCTCATGGTTCGTGCATCAGAGCCCCACATCTGGCTCTGTGCTGACCCTATGGAGCCTGCTTGGGATTTTCTCTCTCTCCCTGCCCTTCTCCTGTTCATGCTCTTGCGTGTTCTCTCTCTCTCTCTCTCCAAATAAACTTAAAAAAAAAACAAAAACGATCATAACCTTCATTGTGCAGAGGCAGAAACAGAGGCTCAGAAAGAGGTGAAGCCATTTGTCAGGGTCGCCTAGCCAGACGTGATGTGAAGACCCAGCCCAGGGATTCCTAACCAGCACAGGCATCTGGTCCCGGAAAGAGGCCTGCACTGGTTTCTGGTGCCCAAGGGGCTGTCATAAAATTCTCTCCCAAGCCTATAAATGACATTAATTTCAGTTTTATCTAATCGTGTTATAAAACATAAAACAAATATTGAATTACACACAGCATTTTATTGAGGCGGGTAGAGATGAGCTTGGGGTCACAAAATCAATCAAACAGGAGGTACACTTCTCAAACTGGTTAGGGGGGTTCCTTCAAGAGATTGCGTATAAGAAGGGGAGGGGCAGAGAAAGAGAGAGAATCCCAAGCAGGCCCCCCAGTGCCAGCGCGAGCCCGAGGCTGAGCTTAAACCTAGAGATCATGACCTGAGTCAAAACCAAAAGTCAGCCGCTTAGCTGAGCCATCCAGGCACCCCTAGGAGGCTGCTTCTCTTAGCTTTGACATCACCTTTCTGCATTCCCATGGAGCCCACCTCCCTCCACCCTGTCCCCCAAATCTCTGGCCTATGACTTCCTTCATGCCATGGGAGGGCTCAGCTCTCTTCCTGGCACCCCTCGCTGAAAGATCAGACTTCGTAACCAGAGTGAGAGTTCCCCGCCACAGTGGGACCCCCAATGTCCCTGATTTGCTCCTTGCTTCCCTGCCCTTAGCAAGCTGAGATTCCTCACCGCTGACCTTCACTGGGGCGTTGGGACAGCCTGCAGCCCGAGGTAAAACCCACAACACTCAGATCCTATCGACTTGCTTACATTATAAACAGAGGGCTGCTGAGCATTCATGTGGACTCCAGAAAATAATAATACCTGGGGCCCAGCCTCAGCATTCTGTGTCTGACCAATTCCAGAGGGCATTTGGGGAAGGGACACTCCTGCTTGGCCATGTCCTGCAGTCCCAGCCCACCATACTGCCAGGGTTTCCAAGGTTTCCAATCTTCTCCAGACTCCCCACATGTCCAACATCAGTCCCTCCCCTGTGGGCTCTCCATGATGTCCATGGGTCATCTCATGTTCCTGACGTTACCAACCTCTTTCATTTTCAATGGACAGGCTTGCTTCCTATTTCCTGAAAGTCAGAGAATGAACTTACTCTGACCAACACCTTGCCCTTATAGACGTGACTAAATTGTCTGCCGCTCCCCACCCCTGCCCCGTCCCCTTCCCTCCCATCTGTCTCAGTCATCTTGGGCTGCCATAACAAATTACCACAGATTGGGTGGCTCAACCAACAGAAATTTATTTTCTCATGGTTCTGGAGCTGGATGTCCCAGATGAAGGGCTGGTAGGGCTGGGTTCTGGTGAGACCTCTCTTCCTGCTCTGTCCTCATCTGAGTGGGTACAGAGAGACAGAGTGAGATCTCTGGTTTCTCTTCTTGTAAGGACACTAATCCTATCAGATCAGGGTTTCACTGTTATGACCTTAACCTTAATTACCTCCCTATAGGCTCTATCTACAAATATAGCCACAATGAGGGATGGGGTTTCAACATATGAATTTGGTGGGGACACATTCGGTCCATAGCACCATCCGAGTGGAAAAGAGGCTCTCCTGCTGCCTGTGTGGCCAGTCCCTGCCCCTGTGCTCCCAATCCTCCCACCCCAATCCATGGGGACCCCAATCCATCCTGAGATTACACAGTGAAGTCACTGTGCCCAGTCTTTACCGTCTTCCTCTTACCTGGCTGTCCCCATCAGCTGGTCAACTTGCCATGGTCTGTCCACCTGGTAAAGAGCCCTCCCTCTGCACTCTGGGCCTTCTAGCCACAGGTCCACTTCTGCCCCCTGATGGCCAGTTACTTGGAAGAAGCATTCATGATGCCTCCCCTTGCACTGATTTCTCAGCCCACTGTAGCCTGCTCGTCCATCACCGCCCCCCCCCCCCAACTGACATCAGTCTCTTCATTTTGTGTGGCCTTCATTTTGCTGTCTTCACTACACGCTTTTCGGCCTTGGTCCTACCTAGGGTGACCGCATGATTTAGGAGAGAGAAGGAAGGTTGTAAATAATGATGAGACAGCAGGCATACACCCAAGTGTCCTGGGCAAAGTGGGCATGGGACCCTGGCCTCTCAGAGGCCTCTGGTGTGGGAACCTCCCTCCTCTCCACTCGCCCTTCTGCTCTTCACAGGCTCCTGGTTCCCATCCTGGGCCCCTTGCTGCCACTTTTGGTCCCCTATGATCTGGCCGCTGCCTTCACTGTGTCCTTTAGCTGTTGGCCTCTCTGGACCCTCTTGGACCATGAACTTCAAGAGCAGGAACTGTGTCCCATTCACCTTTGCGTCTCCAGTGATGAATCAATTGCTGTCCATAAAGTAGGTGCCCAGTGAATATTTGATGAAATTTTGCATTTTGAACTGGTTGTACGATAATAAGTTTCCTCTTCTTAGTTCTCATTGTATAAACTCGACTAGTATTGTATCTCCTTTTACTTGAAAAAATTGAAAAAAATTCTTTCCAGTCTCAAGTTGGCAGGCAAGTAACTGTATCGTAAAGTGTGTACGCAGAGTGATGCTGAGTTTCTTCACCTTCTTCAGAATTCTACAGAGTTTTAGTTTATCTCCTCCCACATTTTACCTTTTCAGATTCAAGAGTCCAGAGTTAAACTAACAGAACTCTCGCTTGATATCTTTCCTCCCTTATTTTGCTTAGTTATTCTCTCTCTCTGCAGACTGGATTTTTCTCTCGCTTTCTGAAGGATAGAATATGGTTGCCCCATAATTTTCAAGATTACATGCTTTAGGAGTGGGAGAGGTTGACCTTGATCCCCCTCCCTATACCAAATATCCAAGAGAGGAAAGTGCATTGTCCCAAACTGGGTTAAATTTCCTCTAATAGTCTGATCATTGAGATGGGACCTCACAGCATATCTCAGGATGAAGAGATCTTCCCAGGGAGGAGTTGTTGGCTAATAGGTTGAGCAGACACCTCAAAATATGTCTACCATCGGTGCAAATCCCCCTAAGAAACGGACAGTGGAAACTCTTCACAATCATCAAGCCACAGGTATGAACTTATATACTGTAGTGGGCCAGCCATGATTAACTACTAAGTGACATTCAAAGAGTGATACTTGTATAGAGACATTACTAGGTACATAGTCTTAGAACGTTTACAATGCAAGTGACTTTCTAAAAAGAAATTACTGTAGGTTATACCCAACGAAGCCGAAACTGGATCTAAAATATGAGATACAGGGGAGCCTGGCTGGCTCAGTTGGTAGCACATGTGGCCTTTGATCTCAAGGTCGTTAGTTCAAGCCCCACATTGGGAGGCTAGTTTTAAAAAATTAAAAATAGGGGCACCTGGGTGGCTTCGTCGGTTAAGCATCTGACTTCAGCTCAGGTCATGATCTTGAGGTTCGTGAGTTCAAGCCCCATGTCAGGTTCTGTGCTGACAGCTCAGAGCCTGGAGCCTGCTTCCGATTCTGTGTCTCCCTCTCTCTCTGCCCCTCTCCCGCTCACTCTCTGTCTTTCTCTGTCTCTCAAAAAAACAAATAAATGTTAAAAATTTTTTAAATTTTATTTTTTAAACTTACATCCAAATTAGTATATAGTGCAACAATGATTTCAGAAGTAGATTCCTTACTGCCCCTTACCCATTTAGCCCATCCAGTAACTCCTCCCACAATCCCTCCAGTAACCCTCTGTTTATTCTCTATATTTAAGAATCTTTTATGTTTTGTCCCCCTCCCTGTTTTTATATTATTTTTGCTTCCCTTCCCTTATGTTCATCTGTGCTGTGTCATAAAGTCCCCATATGAATGAAGTCATAGGATATTTGTCTTTCTCTGACTAATTTCACTTAACATAATACCCTCCAGTTCCATACACGTCGTTGCAAATGGCAAGATTTCATTCTTTTTGATTGTTGACTAATATTCCATTATATATATATATATATATATATATATATATATAGACCATATGTTCTTTATCCATTCATCCATTGATGGACATTTGGACTCTTTCAATACTTTGGCTATTGTCGATAGTGCTGCTATAAACATTGGGGTGCATGTGCCCCTTCGAAACAACACACATGTATCCCTTGGATAAATGCCTAGTAGTGCAATTGCTGGGTCGTAGGGTAGTTCTATTTTTAGTTTTTTGAGGAACCTCTACACTGTTTTCCAGAGTGGCTGTACCAGTTTGCATTCCCACCAGCAATGCAAAAGAGAGCCTCTCTTTCTGCATTCTCGCCAATATCTGTTGTTGCCTGAGTCGTTAATGTGAGCCATTCTGACAGGTGTAAGGTGGTATTTCATTGTGGTTTTGATGTGTATTTCCCTGATAATGAGTGATGTTGAACATTTTTTCATGTGTCAGTTGGCCATCTGGATGTCTTCTTTGGAGAAGTGTCTATTCATGTCTTTTGCCCATTTAGTCACTGGATTGTTTATTTTTTGGGTGTTGAGTTTGATAAGTTCTTTATAGATATTGGATACTAACCCTTTATCTGGTATGTCATTTGCAAATATCTTGTCCCATTCTGTCGGTTGCCTTTTAGTTTTGCTGATTGTTTCCTTTGCTGTGCAGAAGCTTTTTATTTTGATGAGCTCCCAATAGTTCACTTTTGCTTTTGTTTCCCTTGCCTCTGGAGGAGACATGTTGAGTAAGAAGTTGCTGTGGCCAAGATCAAAGATGTTTTTGCCTGCTTCCTCTTCGAGGATTTTGATGGCTTCCTGTAAAAAAATTTTTTTAATTAAAAATAAAATAAAATAAAGTAAAATAAAATATGGGATACAAAAAAGTGGAGTTTACAAAGGACAGCAATGGGCAGATCAGTTCCACAGTTCTGAAAAAGAGAGGATTTAGTCCGGAAAGTCTAAGGACTCCTTGAAGTCAGTTCCAAAGAGGTTCATAGACAATATTCCACAGAGCTGCTCTATTCAGAACCTTGGAGTGCAACTATGCTATGTAATTGACAAGGTGAAGGCTTATGGATTTTGTGATCAACAAGAAAAAAGAAAGTTGACTTAAAATTCTAGGAAAAGACAAAGGTATATGAAACATTTTGCAGTCTAAATATTTAAAAAGCCAAAGTTTTGACATGATTACGCCAATATTTTTAAAACTCCAGATGTAAAGATGGGCTGAACTCAAAGTCTGAAACTGAAGAGGAAAGTAATGTAATGTGTGTTTCTGTTTGGTTAATTAAAATAACAAAGGGGTGGCTGGGTGGCCCAGTAGATTAAGCCTCCCCTCCTAATCTTGTCTGGGTTTAGGTCAGGATCTCACCATTCCTGGGATTGAGCCCTCTCCTACCCTCCCCTTCACCACAGCATGGAGCCTGCTTGGGATTCTCTCTCTCTCTCTCTCTCTCTCTCTCTCAAAATAAATAAATACATTTAAAAAATAATAAAAATTTTAAAAAGTACAATTTGGTAAATTTTTTTTTCTGATAATCTCTTACTGAATTTATGGGGAATACATATTTTTAAAGGTGCTTAGTTCTGAGGTGCTATTTGGTTTTTTAAAAGTGTTTATTTATTTTTGAGAGAGAGCATGAGCAGGGGATGGGCAGGGAGAGAAGGGGACAGAGGATCCGAAGTAGGCTCTGTGCTGACAGCAGTGAGCCTGATGCAGGGCTCAAACCCAAAAACCTTGAGATCATGAACTAAGCCCAAGTGGGAGGCTTAATGGACCAAGCCACCCAGGCGCCCCCTGAGGTGCTGGTTTTTTTTAAAAAAAAATTTTTTTTAACGTTTATTTATTTTTGAGACAGAGAGAGACAAAGCATGAACGGGGGAGGGTCAGAGAGAGAGGGAGACACAGAATCCGAAACAGGCTCCAGGCTCTGAGCTGTCAGCACAGAGCCCGACGCGGGGCTCGAACTCACGGACTGTGAGATCATGACCTGAGCCGAAGTTGGCTGCTCAACCGACTGAGCCACCCAGGCGCCCCCTGAGGTGCTGTTTTTACTACCAAACAGCATCCCATTCTTGGCACCAACTATTTTGGTATTTTCTGCTCAAAACATTTCACTTATGACACTAAATATATGTTTTTTTTTTCCCCTCACATTGACAATCAATTCCCCAACTCTCCAGATACCAGCTGGGTGTTCTAAAATTCAATTCAGTTCTGACTCTAAGCACCTGGAATTAGCACAGACCCTACAGGTTGAGGACAGTCCACAAGATGGTTTCTACTTCAGACGCCAGTCCCAAGCCTGGGCCAAGTGCACTTCTGACCAACCAGCTGTACTTTGGGCGCTCCCGTGACCTCCTCCTTGGAATCGATCATTTGCTAGAAGGGCTCCCAGGACTCAGGAAAGCACTTTACTTACCATTACTGGTTTATTATAAAAGGTACAATACAGGGACAGCCAAGTGGAAGAAATGCAGAAAGCAAGGAAGGGGACACGTGGAGCTCCCAGCATCTTCGTGTATTCACCCACCAGGAAGCTCCAAACCCTGTTATATAGGGTATTTACAGGCTTAAAAAAAAAAGTTCATTTATTTATTCTTGAGAGAGAGAGAGAGAGAGAGCAAGCAGGGGAGGGGCAGAGAGAGAGGGAGACAGAGGATCCAAAGCAGGATCCTCATGGTCAGGAGAGAGCCCCACGCAGGGTTCGAACTCACAAACTGCCAGATCATGACCTGAACTGAAGTCAGATGTTTAATCGACTGAGCCACCCAGGCGCCCCTACAGAGGAATCATAGGCATGATTGTTGAAATCACTGGCCATTGGTGATTAACTCAATCTCTGCCCTGTCTTTCATCTCCTGTGGCCAGAAGGGCAGCCGGAAGTGCCAGTCTCTAACCACCTGAAGTGGTTATCTCTGCTGAAGTTATCTGCGCACCCCCCCCCCCCAGCCACCGATCATCTCATCAGCATTTACAAAGTCACTCATCACTTCGGAGATTTGCAGGGTCTTGGAAGCTCTTGTATTAGAAGAGTCAGACCAAATATTATAACAAAAGATGCTTCTCTCACCCCTACTGCTCCGGAAACTACAAGCGTTTTAGGAGCACTCTGCCAGGAGCCAAGGATGAACACCAAATGTATATTTCTGTTATATCACAATGTTACATGAGGACATCCAGTTTAAAATGGCAGATTATCCACAAGTGTTTATCTGCTCTTCACTTGGGAGCATCCTTAAAATGATAGTAAAGGAATCACAAAGGTATAAGCCCACAAAGTCAAAGAGAACAATATAAGACAACAATGAAGCAGAGATTTCAAGAAATCTTCAGGAATGAAACAATGGTAGCAGTCTGGGAAAAATAACAATCTACATCCCTGCACCGGGTGGAGGGGGATTGATGACAAACTGATCGGCCTGCATCGCCCTGGAAAGTCTCCAAGCGTGGAGGAGAAACATAAATCCTGACTGGGGGGACCCTCTCAGCCTGATTATTATTATTATTATTTTTATAGCAAAGGCCACAAACTGTTCAGGCCCACAGTGGTTCCAAGGACCTCTTTAGGGCCTCAAGTGTAACTGTGGCATTGATTGCAGCACAGGGAATATAGCCAATGGTATTGTGACAGTGTGGTATGGGGACAGAGAGTATCTACACTTGTGGCGACCATAGCAATAAGGTACAGGCTTGTGGAATCATTATATTGTGCACCTGAAACTAATGTAATAGTATATGTCAACCATACTTCAATTGCACACACGTATATATGTACCTACATATATATATGTAGGTACACACACACACACACACACACACACAGATACATATGTATGTATGTAGATATGGCATTGAGGAAGGCCTCCAGTGTGAAAGCAAACAAACAGGAGAAAGGAACTTAGAGAAAATGTCGTCCATGCAGAGAGGAGGAAAAGATCACGTGACTACAATTAATATCCTGATATACAGTTCTTAACAAGGATACCAATTTCAAGAAGAGGGAGTGTGGGAAAGAGGGTGCTGGAGAAATGGAATCACCAGAGAGTAGGAAAGGCTGCCTGGAAAGTAATTGTATGATGAGGACAAAACATTTATTAGGAAACTCAACAGCACATCAGGGTGCCTGGGTGCCTCAGTCGGCTGAGCGGCCAACTCTTGATTTCTGCTCAGGTCATGATCCCAGGGTTGTGAGATGAAGCCCTGAGTCAGGCTCTGTGCTGAGTGTGGAGTCTGCTTAAGATTCTCTCTCTCTTTCTCTCTCTCTGTCCCTCTCCCCCACTCATGCTCTCTTTCTCTCTCTCTCTCAAATTAAAAAAAAAAAGCATATGACACAACGGTAGAAGAGTCAAGAAAGGTGAAAAGATTAGAGGGTCCATCCACGTTGCCCATTATTCAAATAATATGAGTTCTAGGAAGACAGAATAGAGAAGATGAAGGGAGGAAATAATAAAATAAACCACATAACATTTAAAAAATTCCAACACAAAGAACACAAATCTTTAGATAGAAATGGCCCCTGAGTCTCTTAACCAATGAATTAAAAAAGGACCATTTCCTCAAGGAATTTAAAAGCGACTAAAAACAGAAAAATCTGAAATATTTCTACAGAGAAGAGAAAAGTCACATACAAAAGGTTTGGGAGCACAGTTGGGTATCTTATCAATACAGGAAGAGAGAAGGAGAAATGCCTTCAAGATCTGGAACGAAATTTATTTTCAACCTAGAATTCTCTGCCCAAATTATTCATTTGATAATTAATCAAACTAATAAAAGCTTCTTCACTCCTGCAAAGATTTCAAAGTTTATCTCCTACTTACACTTTCTTAGGCGGCAACTTCTGCAAAACGAGGAAGTGAAGCAAGGAAAAAGATGGGGAATCTACGAAATCAAAGTCTAGCCAGAAAAGTTGGGGGGAGGGTACCCCAAGCCACAGCCAGGCATGAGGCCCAGGTTGGCACAAGAGGAACGAGGACCGGCAGAGAAGTCTCTGGAGGTAAGACAAGTACAACCGTTGATAGATGTCCCACGGAGCTGTTGGAGGACTTAAAAAAATGAACCATATGTACAGAGAACGCTAATCAAATGAAAAAACAAGGTAATAATTGACCTCAGGAAAAACAAAATGTACAAGAAGAGACATAATCATTTTACATGGCTAGACTCAGCAGTGGACGATACTTCAGAGTCAAAAGAAAACGTTATAAATACACACCATTCATTTCACTAAAAATTAAATCAGCAGAAGTATATGTAATATATGGGGGAAAGAAGTATATGTAAGGAGATTTAAAAACATCTACATCTTTGTCTTCCATAACAGAGTTTTGGATAATGTCTCAGATTAACAAACCAAGAACTAGTAGTATAAGAACATAATTTTAAAATATGGAGGGGCGCCTGGCTGTCTCTGTTCATGGAGCATGGTCTCGGGGTTATGGGTTTGAGCCCCACGTTGGGTGTAGAGATTACTTAAAAATAAAATCTTGAAAAAATATGGAGATAAAAAGGAAAATAAACAGCTAAAAAGAGTTGAAAATGATTGCCTCCGGAAAGCAGGTAAAGGTTAGAGAAGGGAACTGCTGTTTTTCATGATAATTTCTTTGGCACTAGTACAAGTAAAAGAGGAAAAAAAAAGCATGTACAAACACAAACTCAATTTTTTTACAACTGTTTAAGGGTACTTTTTAAGGACTAATAGTTCTGGTTTTGAGGAAAGTTTTAGCAATTCTCTAGTCTTCATTTGCTGTTTCTCCTGTGAATTTTGAGTAAAATTATATTTAATAAGTATACAGAAATATATGAATAAATATACTAATTTTCAGCTACTAATGGCTACTAATTTTCCGCCCCCCCCCCCAGCTTTTCTGGGTTAATTTAGATGGTCAGGGGGCTTGTGTCCCATTTATTCTCCCTCTGATGCCTGTACCAGCTGGTTCCTCCATTGAACACACTCTTCTCAGCCACTCCCAGATACCCGAAGGGCCCCTTTTCTTCTCTACTGGTCACCATCGGGGGCCATGGGCTCAGTCCTTTCAGCAGAATGCTTTTGCTGTCTTTAGCGGGCATGCCACCACAACCCAAAATTATTTTGGCTTATTAAGTTTTATTGGAAGGATCAAGGGTGAAAGAACTGTGGAATGAGCCACTTCACACCCATCAGGGTGACTGTTATGAAAACAAAACACAAATAGGGGCGCGTGGCCGACTCAGTCAGTAGAGCATGCAACTCTTGATCTCAGGGTCCTGCGTTTGAGCCCCACATTGGGGGTAGAGCTTACTTCAAAAAAAAAAAATACAGTGGATAAAAAACAAAACAAAACAAGGGTTGATGAGGATACGGAGAAAATGGAACCCCTGTGCTTTGCTAGTGGGAATGCAAAATGGTGCAGCTACTATGGAAACCATTTGGTGGCTCCTAAAAAAGTAAACATAGAATTACCATATAATTCAGCAATTCTGTCTCTGGGGATACACTCAAAAGAATCAAAAGCAGTGATTCAAAGAGATATTTGCACACCCATGTTCATAGCAGCATTATTTATAATAGCTAAGTGGTCGTAGCAACCCAAACACCATCCATCAACAGATGAATGGAAGAACAAAATGTAGTGTCTATACACAATGGAATATCATTCAGCTAAAATGGAATGAAATTCCAATAGATTCTACAATGTGGATGAGCCTTGAAAACATACTAAGTGAAATAAGCCAGGTATGAAAGAACAAATATATGATTCTACTTACATGAAATACCTACAATAGGCAAATTTGTAGAGTCAGAAAGTAGACTAGAAGTCACCAGAGGCTAGGGAAGGAGGGAAGTGGGTAGTTACTGTTCAATGGGTATGGAGTTTCTGTTGCAATGCTGAAAAAATTCTGGAAATGGATAGTGATGATGGTTGCACACCATTGTAAAGTACATTATAAATGTACTTAATGCCACTGACTTGTACACTTAAACATGGTTAAAGTAGTAAATTTCATGCTATGTATATATCACTACAATTTAAAAAAGGGTCAGTCGGTTAAGTGTTCAGGTCTTTTTTAAAAAAATATATTTAATGTTTATTTTTGAGAGAGAGAGAGAGAGCAGGGTAAGGGCAGAGAGAAGGGGACAGAGGATCTGAAGCAGACTCTGTGCTGACAGAGATCTCAACACGGGGCTGGAACTCATGAAGCATGAGATCATGACCTGAGCCGAAGTCGAACTCTTAACCAACTGAGCCACCCAGGTTCCCCCATTAAACATCCCCCATTAAACAAAGTCTTGATCTCAGGGTTGTGAGTTCAAGCCCCACGTTGGGCTCTGCAATGGGCATGAAGCTTACCTTAAAAAAAAAAAAAAAAATATATATATATATATATATATATATACATATATATATATATAAAGCTAAACTGTCCTCTGATTATTATTCTTAAAAAAATTTTTTTTAACTTTATTCATTTTTGAGAGACAGAGACAGAGCATGAGCAGGGGAGGAACAGAGAGAGAGGGAGACATAGAATCCGAAGCAGGCTCCAGGCTCTGAGCGGTCAGCACAGAGCCCGATGCGGGGGGGCTCGAACTCACCAACTGCGAGATCATGACCTGAGCCGAAGTCAAACGCTCAACCGGCTGAGCCACCCAGGTGCCCCGTGATTATTATTCTTTCTATAGTCCAGGGTAAAACTGCCAAGGAAGTTGAACTTTTCTTGGAGAGATGTTCCCAGGATAGGTGTTCTGTCATTTCTTTTTTTTTTTTTTTTTTTATTTAACGTTTATTTATTTTTGAGACAGAGAGAGACAGAGCATGAACGGGGGAGGGTCAGAGAGAGAGGGAGACACAGAATCGGAAGCAGGCTCCAGGCTCTGGGCCATCATCAGCCCAGAGCCCGACGCGGGGCTCGAACTCACGGACCGTGAGATCGTGACCTGAGCTGAAGTCGGACGCTTAACCGACTGAGCCACCCAGGCGCCCCTGTTCTGTCATTTCTAACCTTGCTCCATCGCTCTCAAGAGTCCACTCTGTGGGAGTACTCCTTTCTTTAACCCCACAGTGCAAATCGCCACCCATTTGGTAGAAACTTCAACTCCCTAAATCATGCACCTTGGTGCTGCCTCAGAATCTCTTTCCTACTGTGTGTCATGCATAACAGTCACAAAAAAAGCTCAGGGATATTCAGCAATAAGGCTTTATTTCTCTCATGGTGTTCGCAAGTCAACTAGGGTTTGATTGATCCAGGCTGGGCTCAGCTGGCTTGGCTCCAGTCCCTGGGTTGGGTACAGGTCTGCTGCACGACCTGCAAGATACCCCAGGTGGCAGAAATGCAAGAGAGCAAGCACAGCTGTGCAAACATATTTTGAGCCTCTCTTCCTATCAGATCTATCTAATATACCAGTGACCAGTCACATGGCTAGGCCCAAGGAAGGAAGTATACTCCACCCACCTTGAGCTCATATGTATAAACTCCTATACGGAATTGGGACTGATAATTCTGACTACGATATGCCTCTTTCCCTGTCCTTGGCAGTAAATCTCCTAAGTCTGTTACGAGTTACGTTGTCAACGTTAACACCGAAAGGATGCTGTGAAGTGTGGAAATTCACAAGTGCAGTCCCCCATGGGTTTTGTCCTCTGAATCTGGCAACATAGTCAAGCCTGAAGCATTGCCCTCATCCCCACAATTGAATATGGCTCATCACCGTATCCACGCATGAAAGGGGGAAGCATGTCCCTTTCCTTTTATGGGCACGAGATTGCGCTTGCACACGTGTCTTTTGCTCTACTCCATTGCTAGAACCTAGTCATGTGGGTGCACTTTAGTTGCAGGGAAGCTGGAAACTCTAGTCTCCAGATGGGCAACCATATGCCCAGTTAAATTCTGATTGCAGCAGAGGAAGAGTAATTATTAAAGAGTCAAAGATCAGTCTCTGCCAGAGAGGTTGCAACTGGAGGTAGGAATGGGAACAGAGCCACGGAATTAAGTATCTACCTTCCTCTATATATTTACATATTTTTAAAAGTGTATTTATTTTGAGAGAGAGGGGGGCGGGGAGAGAGAGAGAGAGAGAGAGAGGGAGAATCCTGAGCAGGCTCTGTCCTGTCAGCACAGAGCCCCGATGTGGGGCTTGATCCCACAAACCTTGAGATCATGACCTGAGCCAAAACGAGGAGTTAGATGCTTAACCGACTGAGCCACCCAGGGGCCCCTACAATGTAAACTTTTGCCTCTGAGAGAATTGTAGACTGTAAGAAATAATGCGGAAAGATCCCCCGCATAGCCTTTTGTCAGTTTCTCCCATTGATAAAATCTTTCAAAACTATAGATAGTACAACATTACATTGATGCAGTCAAGGTACAGAATATTTTTGTTACCCCAAGAATCTTTCATGGTGCTCTGTTACAGTCACAGCCACTTCCTTCCCATTCCCGTCCCTTCGTTAATTCCTGACCACTAATTTGCTCTCTCTTTCTATAATTTTGTCATGTCAAGAGTTCATACAAATAGAATCATATGGTATGTAACCTTTTGGGATTGGCTTTTTTCACTCTGCATACTTCTCTGAAGATTCATCTCCTTTTTATTTTTTTAAATGTTTATTTATTTGTTTTTGAGAGAGAGAGAGAGAGAGAGCACACAGGAGAGGGGCAGAGAAAGAGGGAGACAGGAGACAGAATCTCAAGCAGTCTCCTCTGCACTGTCTTCGCAGAGCCAGATGTGGGGCTCGAACTCATGAACAGCGAGATCATAACCCGAGCTGAAATCAAGAGTTGGATGCTTAACTGACTGAGCCACCCAGGCAGCCTTAGTTTATTCCTCTTTATTGCTGAGTGGAATTCCATAGTATGGATGTGCAGTGATCTGTGTAATCATTCACCCATTGGATAAAAACCTCTATAAAGATTCGCGTATTTGTTCTTGCATGAATGTAAATTTTCATTTCCCTGAGATAAATTGGTGGATCACGTAAAAGCTGCATGTTTAGCTTATGTAAAACACTGCCAACCTGTTTCCCAGAATGGCTACACCATCTTACATTCCCACCAGCAACGTATGAGTGACCTAGTTTCTCCACGACCTCACCAGCATTTGTGGTTACTAGTTTTTGTATTTTAACCATTCTGATAGAGTATAGTGATAACACATTGTGGTTTCAATTTGTGTTCACTTAATAGCTAATAATTTTGGAAACCATTTCATGTGCTCATTTGGCATCTGTATATCTTCTGTGAAACGTCTCCTCGTGTCTTTTGCCTATGTTGTAATGATATTGTTTGTTTGTTTACTGTTGAGATTTGAAGGGTCTTTATGCATTCTAGGTATTAGTCCTTTCTTGAATATGTGAATGCAAATATTTTCTCCCAGTCTGTAGTTTGTCTTTTCATCTGCTTAACATGAAGTAAAAGGCTTTAAAATTTTTTAAGTTTATTTATTTATTTTGAGAGAGACAAAGAGAACCCATGCACTTGCAAGCAGGAGGAGGGGAGAGAGAGAGAGAGAGAGAGAGAGAGAGAGGGAGAGAGAGAATCCCAAGCAGGCTCCACACTGTCAGCACAGAGCCTCATACGGGGCTCGAACTCACAAACCGTGAGATCATGACCTGAGCCAAAACCAAGTGTCAGACGCTTCACTGACCAAGCCACCCAGGTGCTCCTTTTAAATTTTTATGAAGTCTACTTTACCCGATTTTCCTTCTATGGATTGTGCTTTTGTTGTCACATGTAACCCTGGAAGTCTGTTCACGCTTTGTTTTGTTTTTATTTTTTAATTTATTTTTTAGGGGCATTTGGGTGGCTCAGTCGATTAAGCATCCGACTTCAGCTCGGGTCATGATCTCATGGGTTCGTGAGTTCAAGCCCCGCATGGGGCTGTCTGTTATCAGCATGGAGCCCTCTTCGGATCCTCTACCCCCCTCTCTCTGCCCCTCCCCAGCTCGCTCTTTCTCTCTCTCAAAATATATAAATAAACTTTAACAGAAAGTAATTTATTTTTTAAGGATTATTTTACCGTTTCAATTTCACTTTTTATTTTCGTAAGTAGGCTCCATGCCCAATGTGCGGCTTGAACTCATGACCTCAGGGTCAAGAGTCGCATGCTCCACTGACTGAGCCAGTCAGGCCCTCCAAAGTCTGTGCCTTTTTATTTTCAGTTTAATTTTTCTCTCTGTTGAGCCCTCCCACTGAGCTTTTCTACTTCAGTTATGGTCTCTTTCAGTTCTAACTTCTACATTTGATTGCTTTATATCTTTCATTTCTTTGCTGAAACTTTCCTCTTTTTGCCGAGGTCTATATTTCTACAGTTGTTCCAAGTGTGCCTGTAATTGCTCACGGAAGCATTTTTATGATGGCTCCTTTACAACCTTTGTCAAATCATCGCAGGTCCCTGTCACCTCAGTGTTGGCATCTATTTTTTTTATTATTATTTATTTATTTTTGAGAGAGAAAGAGAGACAGAGAGAGAGTGCCCAAGCTGGGGAAGGGCAAAGAGAGAGAGGGACACAGAGCATCTGAAGCAGGCTCCAGGCCCCAAGCCATCAGTGAAGAGCCTGACTTAGAGCTCAAACCCATGAACCATGAGATCGTGTTCTGAGCCCAAGTCGGACGCTTAACCGACTGAGCCACTCAGGTGCCCCTAGTGTTGGCATCTGTTGATCATTTTTCATTCAGTTTGGTGTCAACCTTAATGTGATGAGTGATCTTTGATTGAAAGCGGGACATTTCGGGGGCACCTGGATGGCTCAGTTCGTGGAGCGTCGGACTCTTGATTTTTGTCTCAGGCTGTGATCTCGTGGTTCGTGGGATCAAGCCCCACATCAGGCTCTGTGCTGACAGCGCGGAGCCTGCTTAGGATTCTCTCTCTCCTTCTCTCTCTGCCCCTCCCCTGCTTGTGCTCTCTCTCTCAAAATAAATGAACCTTAAAAAGACTAAAAAAAAAAAAAGAAGAAGAAAGTGGGGCATTTTCTATGCCGTAGGGCTCTGGGTCTTACTTAAACCTCTTTGTGGGCTTTTTCTGATGAGGAAGGGGGTGGATGCTCCCTCATTTCTTCCAGGTGCAAATAGAAGTCCAGCTTCCCCACTCTGCCTGATTTGACACTGACAGAGGAGGAAGGGTCCCCCTTACTGATGAGTGAGGGGTGGGACTATGAGCTCCCCACATGGTCTCATAACACTACAGTGGGGGCTCCCGTCACACTGGTGATGGTGAAAGTGCCGAGTGTCTGCCAGGCCTCCTTGTGTTTAGAGAACCTTCCTTTAGCCACTCTTTTAGGGGAGGATGCCGACAATGTGTTCTTTGAGTTTTCCTTCCCTGAGAATGTCTTGACTTCCCTTTCATTCCTGGAGGTCTCTTTTGCCGAGTATAGGATTCTGGGTGGGCAGTTCTCCTGCAGCACCTGGGACACCATCCCGGTGGGGAGATGAAGGGGACGGACCTCCTTCCTTCTGGGCTGGGGGGAGAGTCCAGTCTCCGCTGGCATCACGGGCTGGGGGGACTGTGTTACCGCACAGCAGGGATGAACGCGCCAGCTCCTTGCTTGGCCGTCTGAGACACCGGCCTGGCAGGGAGGCTGGGGCCCTGCGTCACAGGCTGGGGAAGGTGGAAGTCCTGGCTCCCCAGCTGACCACAGGCTTTTCTGTGGTGTTTGGCTGGAGTGGGCAGTTATCGCCTATACATTTTCTGTCTTGCTAGACTTCCTCTTTCCTGGCCCTTGGCTAGAGTGAGCAGGCTTTTGTTGGGGCTTTTTCCTCTGCATCCGGCTGCATTTCCTTATTGCTGACTTCTTCAGCTCCAGGAATGGGGTATATGGGGTGAAAAGAAACCTGACAGAACTCACCAGTTCCTTGGGTCATGAGGTCTTTAGCCACTTTGCCTTCTCTCCACCTTCCAGAATCTTCTAATGCTTCTTTTGTATATAACGTCCAGGGTTTCTTGTACTTCGCGGGAGCAATAGGAAAAACATACATGTGCTACATCTTCCAGAAGCCCATCCCTTTGTTTTCCGTTATACTTAAAGCTGTCGCAGAATCCTTCTATATAAAGCTTTTGCCACTTACGGGGTGGATTCTCAGAAGTAAAGTCAGTCGGCCAAAGGGTCTGGACATTTTTGTGACACTTAACATATGCTTACATATATACACTTAAAAGATTGTACCTGTTCACACTCCCTCCTGCAGCCTCACCTTTTAAGAGTAATGTTAGCTTCAAAGTGGCACCGAACAGACTGTGTGCCTACTTGAGACCTTTGGCGAACTAATGGCAACCTGCCAACCTGCAGGTGGATTTTTCCACTCAAGCTCATCTACCGCCTCTGCTGAAAAGCCAGAGGGTGGTGGTGATGATGGGCTTCCGCGAGGACCCGGAGAGAACGCCACAGGGAGACAAGGGCACGAGTATGCGGGGCTGCGTGCCAGTTCTCCTGACAGTGACTATATTCTTAGGGAACGTTTTAACATAAGTGTCTAAATATAAGTCATCACAAGCAAGGTGATGAAGTCACGTGTTGTATGGTCAGGAATGAGATGGAAACTTAGGGGTGATGAACGGGGAAGGAATGAATTTTAAGTGTATTTATTTTGAGAGAGAGAGCGCGCGCGCAGGGGAGGGGCAGAGAGAGAGAGAGAGAGAGAGAGAGAGGGAATCCCAAGCAGTCTCTGTGCTGTCAGCACAGAGCCCGTTGCAGGGCTCAAACTCTCAACCTGTGAGATCATGACCCGAGCCGAAACTAAGACTCAGACACTCAAGTGACTGAGCCACCCAGGTGCCCCACATAATATGATTTTAGTGCTGGGCAGACACAGATGGTCCTGCAACAGCTCTGTTGTGGCTGACTGTGGGCTCCGTGCCAGGGGGGGTGATGTGTGTGTTTCATGGGGATCACGGATCCAGTCGCTTATCATCAGGGAGTAGCTGGAAGAGAGCAGCTGCTGACAGCTGATAGGTGCTTTCTGACTGCATTAGTGAAGGGTCATGAGATGTGGAAGACCCAAATTAACAGAGAGATCGTCAGATTATTTATGTTTGCGTTTGGAATCGTTTGAATACAGTGCTACCTTAGGTGCCCTTCTCTGGCCCAGAGCTTTTGTTTATTTGGGCCATTTTGGAGCATGGCCTTGTCACCGGGGACTTCTCCCCCTGTTCCATTATGTTGACATTTCCATCCACAAAGCATTTAGTGCAGGGGTGACAAGAGGGTTTAAGACTTGGTCCTTGACCTCTTGGAAGGCCGGTTTCTGAAATTCGGAACCTTGGGTATAGGACCTTGGTCACATGCCCTAACTACTATGGGCCTCAGTTTCCTTTTCTGTGTCTCTTTATGGGGTTATTTTGATGCTTAAGTAAGTTAATGTATGCAAAAAGACTCTAATATTAAATTCCATACTCTGTAGGGGCGCCTGGGTGGCTCAGTCGGTTAAGCGTCCGACTCTTCGTTTTGGCTCAGGTCATGATCTCACGGTTCATGAGTTCGAGCCCCACATCGGGCTCTGTGCTGACCACATGGAGTCTGCCTGGGATTCTCTCTCTCCCTCTCTCTCTGCCCCTCCTCCGCTCTGTCTCTCAAAAGAAACAAACAAACAAACTTTAAAAAATTTATAAAAAAAATTCCCTACTCTGTAAAAAGTAAAATAAGGGTTCAATTCATTGGTGTTTTGAGTTGTTCCTTCCTTCCTTCCTTCCTTCCTTCCTTCCTTCCTTCCTTCCTTCCCTCACTCACATATTTATCAAGTGTCAGGCACAAATGGAAGAATGGAGCCATGCTCTGGAAATCTACTCTAGGAAGAGCTAGGAAGCCAAGACTGTGTGCCAGTCCTTCTTGTCCAACACATCCCTCCGTCAGTGTTTGCCTGGGGTGGATATATGCTCTCGTCTGGGGAACAGGGAGATGGTTGAATGTAGGTTTCAAAGACCCTTGAATCAAAACTTAACTTGCCAAGCCTGAGAAATGAACACTGTTGGAATAAACGAAGTCCTGCAGACTAATAGTCAGGTGCCCAGAAAGTAAGGAACTCACCGGGCTCGGGTGTCCTTGTAAACTCAAGGGCAAGATTTGCAGGGGACAAGCTACAGATGGTTCGAGCATCCTGGCCGTCCCAGAATTCAGTGGCCTGAATTCTCTCCCAGGAGTGGCTGCCTCTACCTCACTGTGAAGAGCTCCCTGCTGGATTTTGCCCTCCTCAGTTTGAATCCTCACTGTCTAGCCCCACTCGTGCTCACAGAAAGTCTCTTTGTGGTACAGTGGAGTTAGTGGCACGGATGTGCATTCTTGGTTTTGGACTTGCAGGTGGGCGCCCTCCCCCGACTGTGTGATGTGCTCCAGGTGCTTCGGGAGGAACGGGACCAGTGCCTGCAGGAACTCTCCAAAGAGAAGCCGGGAGACCCGGGTGTGGAGCAGCCGGCCCCAGGTATGTGGCCTACTTTAGTCCACTCTTGGACATGCATTGTGGCCAAACCCACTGCGGTATGGGAGGCGGGGCCAGCTTGGGGACACAGGGGACGGGACTGGCTGTATTCATTCAGACAATCAGCTGGGGGGAAGGGTCGGGAGTGATCCTGGTGAGCGGTTGACTCACACCCAAGAAGCCACATCAACACCACTCACCGTTTCTCTGGGCTTGTGGATACGGCCTGTGTTTTCATTCCACCAACTTCTGCATCATGACTTCACCAAGGGAAGAGTTTGGTGAGAATTACAAGTCAAGGAAGTGTGCCTCTTACCCATTCTTTCGCCTCCTCTGACAAGTTTGTTGTGTGTGGTAGTCAGAGAGGCAGAGAGGGGTCAGAAAAACCTGGGGTCCAAAGTTGGCTCACACTCGCTGGCTGTGCAACCATGGACAAGTTATTTAACCTTCTGAGCCTTGGTTTCTTGATCTATACAATGGAGGTGATAATGTCTACTTTGGATTATGATGATAAATGAGATAAAGTATGTTAAATACTAGTGATTCTTAAATATTATTAATGTTGGGGCGCCTGGGTGGCTCAGTCGGTTAAGCGTCCGACTTCAGCCCAGGTCACGATCTCGCGGTCCGTGAGTTCGAGCCCCGCGTCGGGCTCTGGGCTGATGGCTCAGAGCCTGGAGCCTACTTCCGATTCTGTCTCCCTCTCTCTCTGCCCCTCCCCCATTCATGCTCTGTCTCTCTCTGTCTCAAAAATAAATAAACGTCAAAAAAAAATTTTAAATATTATTAATGTAAACATTATTATCATTAATCATTTAAAAATACCATTAATTTGATATTTTATACGTTAATTTTATTTTTATTCTGTTTTTTAAGTTTCCCTCTTCTAAGAATAAGGAAGGGTGTAGTATTAAGAAAAGAATCCATTATAGGTCTTCAAACAAAGACTTGTACGTGCATATTCATAGCACAACTAGTCTCAATGGCCAAGAGGCAGAAACAATCCAAGCGTCCATGGACTGATGAATGGAGAAAAAAATGTGGTGTATACACACAATGGAACATTATTGAGTCTTAAAAAGAAATGATGGGTTGATACATGCTACAGCATGGATGCATCTTGAAAACAAGTTAAGTGAAGAATGCCAGTTACAGAAGACCATGGATTGTATGATTCCATTTATATGAAATGTCCAGATGGGGCAATCCATACAGACAGAAATTAGATTAGTAGTTGCCTGGGGCCAAGGGGAGGGAGAATGGGGAGTAACTGCTGAGCAGTTCCCTTTTGGTGGTGGTGAAAATATCTTAGATCTAGATAGAGGTGATGGTTGCATGATACTATGAATGAGTTAAACACCACTGAATTGTACCACTTTAGAATGGATAATGGTTAATTTTATGTTATATGAATTTTTAATTAATTTATTTTTTTAAGTTTATTTATTTTGAGGGAGAGAGAGTGCCAGCAGGAGAGGGGCAGAGAGAGAAGGAGAGAGAGGATCCAAAGCAGGCTCCACACTGTCGGAGTGGAGCCCAACGTGGGGCTTGAACTCACGAACTACGAGATCATGACCTGAGGCGAAATCAAGCGTCAGACACTTAACCGACTGAGCCATCCAGGCACTCCAAGGGTTGTATGAATTTTCAAATGTACTTTATTTTTTAGAGCAATTCACTGCAAAATTGAAAAGAAAGTGCAGAGTTCCCATACACTCTCTGCTCCCCACTCAAACACACAGCCTCTTCCCCCATTAACATCCTGTACCAGAGTGATACGCTTGTTATAATCATTGAACCTGCATTGACACGACATTATCACCCAAAGCCCATAGTTCACATGAGGATTCACTCTTGGTGTACATTCTGTGGGTCTTGACAAATGTATGACATGTGTCCACCATTATAGTATTTTCTGTGCCCTAAAAATGCTCTGTGCTCCACCTATCCGTCCCTTTCTCTCCCCTAACCCTTAGCAATCACTGATCATTTTATTGTCTCCATACTTTTGCCTTTTCTAGAACATTGTACAGGTGGAATCCTACAGTAGTATGTAGCCTTTTCAGATTGGCTTCCTTCACTTAGCCGTATGCATTTAAGTTTTTCTCCGCTTCTTTTCATGTCTTGATAGCATGTTTCTTCTTTTTTTTTTTTAATTTTTTTTTAAACATTTATTTATTTTTGGGACAGAGAGAGACAGAGCATGAATGGGGGAGGGGCAGAGAGAGAGGGAGACACAGAATCTGAAGCAGGCTCCAGGCTCTGAGCCATCAGCCCAGAGCCCGAGACGGGGCTCGAACTCACGGACCGCGAGATCGTGACCTGAGCTGAAGTCGGCCGCTTAACCGACTGAGCCACCCAGGCGCCCTGCACGTTTCTTCTTAAAGTAGAGTAATATTCCATTGTCTGGATGTAGCACAGTTTACCCATTCACTTACTGGAGGACATCTTGGTCACTTCCGCATTTCGATAGTTGTAAATAAAGCTGCTGGGTGTGGACACAAGTTCTCAACTCGTTTGGATAAATACCGAAGAGCTTGATTGCTGGCTCATGTGGTAAGAGTACATTCAGTTTTGTGAGAAACTGCCGAACCGTCTTCCAAAGTGGCAGTGTGGTTCTGCGTTCTGCGAGCAATGAAGGAGAGTTCCTGTTGCTCCACATCCTTGCCAGCTTTTGGTGTTGTCAGTGTTTCTTTGTTATCTTTTTCTTTTTAATTGTGGTAAAATACATATAACATAAGATTTACTGTCGTAATCAGTTTTAAATTTGAAACATCTAAACTTGGGGCGCCTGGGTGGCTCAGTCGGTTAAGCGTCCAACGTCAGCTCAGGTCACGATCTCGCGGTCCGCGGGTTTGAGCCCTGCGTTGGGCTCTGGGCTGATGGCTCAGAGCCTGGAGCCTGCTTCCGATTCTGTGTCTCCCTCTCTCTCTGCCCCTCCCCCGTTCATGCTGTGTCTCTCTCTGTCTCAAAAATAAATAAACGTTAAAAAAAATAATAATAAAAAAAATAAAACATCTAAACTTTAGTGGAAAACACGTAACATGAAATTTACCATCTGTACCATTTCTAAAGGTACAGTTGGGGTGGTGTTGAGTACATTCACCGTGTTGGGCATCCAGTCTCCAAAACGGTTCATCCCGCAAAACTGAAACTCTATACTCATTAGAACAACAACTTCCTTCCTCTCCCTTCCCTCAGCCCCTGACGGCCCCCATTCTACTTTCTGTTTCTATGAATTTGACTACTCTAGGTACCGCACGTAAGTGGAATCATACAGCGTTTGTCTTCTGGCAATTGGTTTATTGCACTTAGCATCATGTCCTCAAGATTCATCAAGGTTGTAGCCTATAGCAGAATTTCCACGTTTAGGGAATCCATTCATTCCTGAAAGGACACCGGACTTGCTTCCATCTTTTATCTGTGGTGAATAATGCTACTCTGAACATGAGTGTGCACGTATCTCTCTCTTCAAGTTTCTGCCTTCCATTCTTTTGGGTGTATACCCACAAGTGAAATTGCAGGATTGTGTGGTAATTCTATTTTTCATTGTTCCTGGGTCCCGTATACCGTGTTTTTCCATAGTAGCCATACTGTTTCACATTCTTACCAGCAGCACACAGGAGTTCCAATTTCTCCACATCTTCACCAACACTTGTTACTTGGTTGTTTTGGGTTTTTTTTAGTAATTTTTTTTAATGTTTATTTATTTTTGAGAGAGAGACAGAATGTGAGCAGGGGAGGGGCAGAGAGAGAGGGAGACACAGAAGCAGGCTCCAGGCTCTGAGCTGTTAACACAGAGCCTGACGCAGGGCTTGAACCCACGGACCGTGAGATCATAACCTGAGCTGAAGTTGGATGCTTAACTGACTGAGCCACCCAGGCGCCCCGTTACTTGGCTGTTTTTTGATGATAGCCATCCTAATGGATGTGAGGTGATATCTCATTGTGGTTTTGATCCGCGTTTCCCTAACAATTAGTGATGTTGAGCATCTTTTTATGTGCTGGTTGGCCTTTTGTATATATTCTTTGAAGAAATGTTTATTTCAGTCCTTTGCCCATTTAAAAATACGGTTGTTGTTGTTTTTTGCCAGGGAATTATAGGAGTTCTTTATATATTCTGGATCTTACCCCCTTATCGGATATATGATTTGTAAATAATCTCTCCCGTCGTGTAGGATGCCTTTTCATTCTGTTGTTTGCGTCCTTTGATGCACAGAAGTTTTTACGTTTGATATAGTTCGCTGCATCTAGTTTTTACTTTTGTTGCCTATGTTTTTGATGTCATATCCAACAAATGATTGCTAAATTTAATCTCAGGAAGCTTTTCCCATATGTTTTATCCTAAGATTTGTTTATAGTTTTAGCTCTTACATTTAGGTCCTTGGTCCTTTTTGAGTTCATTTTTGTATATGATGTCCACCTTTGTCCTTTTTTTTTTTTAATGTTTATTTATTCATTTATTTATTTATTTAGAGAGAGAGAGAGAGTGAGCGCCCACATGTGCGCGTGCCTTCTCTTGGGGGAGGGCAGAGAGAGAGAGAGGGGGAGAGGGAGAGGATCTCAAGCAGGCTCTGTGCTGTCCATGAGGAGCCCAACATGGGGCTGGATCTCATGAACCGTGAGATCATGACCTGAGCAGAAAGTAAGAGTCGGATGCTTCACTGACTGAACCACTCAGGCACCCCAGAACGGCTAGAATTTTAACAGGTACTTTGTATGCACGGCTCACCTGAAGACAGTTTCCCATCTTTTCCTAAGGGGTTCAAGTTGGCGCTCTTTGCCACCACTGGGTACTGAGGGACGGGGTGGACAGAGTAAGGAAAGGGTGTAGTGCCTTGCAAACAGGACAGGGAATCAGAACGCCTTTCAATGGTGATAACTGGCAGTTCATGCTGGGGCGGGGTTGGCAGCTTTATCACTTGGAGTCCCCTTGGGGGCATTTTAGGAGCCAGCACAGAATACACACCTCAAAGTGGCAGAGGATCTGGGATATTTATCCACCAACGCCCTATCAGTCAGAACCTGGGCTGTTTCTGGGGAGGGTGCATGGATTCCCCCGCATTTCCCTTTGCCTGCTGTCCTTGGGGGAAAAGTGGGCTCCAGCAACTGGAGAAAGCCTTCAGGCAAAGGGATCCAGGGGCTAGCATTTGAAAGTGAGGTTGGGGGGGCGTCTGGGTGGCTGAGTCGGTTAAGCCTCTGACTTCGGCTCAGGACACGATCTCACTGTTGGTGGGTTCAAGACCCACGCTGGGCTCCACACTGACAGCGCGGAGTCTGCTTAGGGTTTTCTCTTTCGCCCTCTCTCAGCCCCTCCCCAACTCACACACACACTCTCTCTCAAAATAAATAAATAAATTCAAAAAAAAGGGAAGAAAGACAATGAGGTTATTGTGTGCAGGAGAGGTAGATCAAGGAGATAGATACGAGAGCAAGGTCTTCTCCCGAGAGCAGGGTCTTCTCCCGAGGGAGGTGGAGGTGGAAAGGAGCAGCCGCATGTGAGACCAGTGTAGATGGTAACCCAGACGGGACGTGGGGGTGACTTTGCTCAGGGGCAGGGTGGGACAGTGCATGTCCAGGATAACCCCCAAATGTTCCTTCTGAGCAGCGGGAAGATGGGGCAAAGGAAGACCAGGGATTCTGGGCAGTAGAGACAAAGATCAGGAGGTGAGTGTCAGCTGTGCAGAGCTGAGACTTCGGAGGAGGGGCCAGGGCTGGGGAACCCCTCTGCACAGGTGACAAAGGAGCTGAGGTTGTGCGAGGTGAGTGTGTGAGAGAGGAGAAGAGGTGCCCAGGAGTGGACCTCAAGATTGCCAGTGTGCATCGTCAGGGGCAGCCAAAGGCAGGAGGAAGATTCAAGGAGTCGTGGGCAGCGGGGGCCAAGCGGTCTGGATGTTGCAATGTGCTTTAACTGATTCGCCCACTCTCTGCCTGAGGGACAGGGTCAGGATGACCCTCTCCCATAGTTCCAGCCTTTCTATCCTCTCTGCTGGCTATGAAAGCTGCTTGTGGGGAGGCAGACTATGGTCTTGCGCTGCTCACTGGGGGGCACCACTGAGCCTGAGTCTCCTGATTTCCCAAACCCTCCTGCTACCCTAGAAACTGCTTGGAACAGCAGGAAACAAGGTCTGCCTGCGTGTCCCCAGTGTGAATGCCTAAAATTCCAATGACAGGGCATGGGCTTTTCATTCAGCTCTGAGACATACAGCCTAGAGATGCTAGGCCTTTGGGACAGATATGGTGAGCTTCAGCTCATGCTGACAAGTAAGGGACACTTATTTTAAAAGTCAGCATCTGATGTGTTTAAAAAGTCCTACTGCTCTTCATCCCAGGATAAGGTCCAGCTCCTGACTTGGCCCTTGTCCCGGCCTCCACTCCAAACATGTCCTCTTGGCTCAACCAAATTGCTTACAACTTCATGACTATGTGACTATGTGGGTTTCTCTGTGCCTCCAGGCCTTTGCACATGCTGATCCCTCTGCTACACCACCATTCCCTCTTCTTCACTCGGCCAACCACTCTGCTTTTCAGACTCTTCCAGGAACAATTTCTGCTGCCACCCTGAGTCCTGCAGGACCCTCTGCTCCTCTCCCATGCGGCACCTGGCCCTTTCCCTGGTGCGTGGCACAGGGCTTGCACAGATCGGGTACTCATTGTGTGTTTGTGGACTGACTTACTGAGTGAATGAGTGAGTGCAGATACTTGGCTGAGAGCAGAGAGAGAGGAGAAAACAAAAGAGCTGGCCCGGAGGAAATAGTGGGAGATGAGACAGAGCCTTTGGAGTTCTAAGGACCCCACAGGGGACGTGGATGGCCCTCACCTTGCCCAGCTTGTCACACACTAGCTGAGGTGAGCAGTGTAGCCCATGCTGCTCATGCAGGGGTGCTCTCTGGAGCCTGGCCTGGCAGCAGAGAGGTTGAGCCCTTTGTCCTCCTAGGGCCTCCTATAAGAAGCAATCCGCTGCTCTGCCAGCCCCACTGAGGCCCTGAGTGACCCACCCCACTGGCTGGGCCCCCTGCTTGACATTCTGGGTGTCCCAGTGTTCCTGTCGGCTTCCACACCGCAAGTGCAGATCTGCTCCTGTAACAGCGGGAGGAGGTGGTCGGTGGTGGGCTTAGCACGGGGCGGGGGGCGGGGGGGGGGGGGGCGTGAGCGCCAGGCTGGGGGACAGATGGAGCCAGCCAAGGTGTCAGTGCTGCTGCTTCCTCTCTGTGATCTTGGGCAAGGGGGGGGTTCATCCCTCCACTCCTCAACATGCCCATTTTCTTTTGTTTTTATAAAAGAAATAAAATATTAATTTTTTTTAGAGAGAGAGTGAGGGTGCAAGTGAGCGAGGGGCAGAGAGAGAGGGAGAGAGAATTGCACAAGGGGCAGAGAGGGAAAGAGAGAAAGGGAGAGAGAAAGAAGGGGGACTCACCCGAAGCAGGGCTCGTGTCACCTGATGCAGGGCTTGAACACACAAACTGTGGGATCGCGACCTGAGCCGAAACCAAGAGTCAGGTGCTGAACCGACTGAGCCACCCAGGCGCCCCTCAACTTACCCATGTTATTTATTTTTTATTAAAAAAATTTTTTTGGGGGCACCTGGGTGGCTCAGTCGGTTAAGCGTCTGACTTCGGCTCAGGTCATGATCTCGCGGTCCGTGGGTTCGAGCCCCGCGTCGGGCTCTGGGCTGACAGCTCAGAGCCTGGAGCCTATTTCAGATTCTGTGTCTCCCTCTCTCTCTGACCCTCCCCTGTTCATGCTCTGTCTCTGTCTCAAAAATAAATAAATGTTAAAAAAAATTTTTTTTTTAAGTTTATTTATTTATTTTGAGAGAGACAGAGACACAGTGCCAGTGGGGGAGGGGCAGAGAGAGAGGGAGGGAGAGAAAATCTCAAGCAGGCTCCACGCCGTGGGCACAGAGCCTAACTCGGGCCTCCTGCTCACGAACCCTGAGATCACCACCTGAGCCGAAACCAAGAGTCAGACGCTGAACCGACTGAGCCACCCAGGCACCCCTCAACTTGCCCATTTGCAAATGGGGATATAATCTTATGACCTCATGGCCCTGTTGGCAGGACGCGAAGGCAGGGATCTCGTTGTCGCGGGGAGCTTCTTTCCTGGCCCCGTTGCTCCGTGCGGACAGGCTGGCCTCTGCCATGGATGGGCAGCCTCCACTGGGCCCTCTGTCCCCGTGTGCTCAGCCTCGCCCCAGGAGGTTCCCCACCCAGTCACTCTGTGGACGCCGGCCTCATGCTCCCAGTGCTTGGGGAGGTTGTAAGGGTGCCCTCACTCAGGTTCTGGGCTGACTCGTCTGGAGCAGATCTGGTCATCTTTCCTCCCGAAGGCTCTCGTGGGGTCCTCATTGAGTATCCAGGTCCGAGAAAGCTCAATAGGGACTCCTGCCCTCATTCCGCCTCTAACTCCCTGGGGAGACGTGGGTGAGGCCCTGAACACACCTTGTCTGGACCTCACTCGCCTCATGTGAGAAAAAGGCTGCGTTGGATTTGCAGTATTTGAGACTGTTTGGCAAGGCCTGGCCGGTGAGTGAGAAGGTGGCCAGGATCCTCCCCCTAGCCCCCTCCCCACCACTGCCATCACCTCCAGTCTAAGGAATCTGTGGCTTTGCAAGCCTGGTTTAAGAGCCCTCGAGGCCGAGGATGTCTGAGCACTTGGCCTGTGGGAAAGTCTTCAGGTCTGCTCTGCTGAGAGACTGAGAACGCGGGGTCACTCATCTCCGTTTGGAACGAATGTGTGGCCAAGGGGGAAGAACTCCCTCAAAGACGGAGGGAGAGGAAGACAGAAACAACAAAGGGGGGGCGAGCCGTCGGGCGTGGGTGTCCGTGTCAGAAACACGCAGGCACAGGGCCTACACGCTGGCCCAGTCCTGCTCTGAAGACCGTCCACGTCCCCACCAGGCCACCCAGGCCCACAGGCCCACAGGACCTCCGTCCCTTGGCGCCCGAAGCAGGAGGGGCTGGTGGACTCTCTGTTGGGGGCACAGGGTTAATGGTTAAGCTGCCCAGTCCTCCCTGGGGAGGAGGTTAATGTTTGATCGCCAGACGAGTCGTAGGAAATGCCACTCACGGAGTTGTCAGTGAGCCCGGCACACTTATCACAAATAAAAAATTAACTCTTCAGCTATTCCGGGTTAGGTGGCCAAGGCCTTCCCAGCATTTTGTGGGAACGTTTCAGGGTCACCCTAATAGCTGCATGGACTGCTCTACTGGGCTATTTATTGCTCTGTTTACAGAAGCTGATACCTCCTCAGAGTTGGCTGGTGGAAGAGCTTTGGCTCTTCACAGGGAAGAATGTTCCAGAGAGTCAGTGTGGTGGCAGGAAAGGTGTGGGCTTGGCAATCAGAAAGACCTGGGCATGTGCATTCCTCTGTCACTTAGGGGCTGGGTGACCTTGAGCAAGACACTAATCCTCTCTGGGCCTTAGTGTCCTCGCCTTCAGAGTGGGTCATTTCCTTTTTCCCAGCTTGCCTCTGCTAGCTGGTTGCCCAATCCTGAAGAACATGGGCAGGAGGGAACAGGCTGACTTCTTTTCAAGGGGTGGGGTGGGAGGGGCCGCTGGGGGTAAGGGGGCAATGAGGTGAAATTCACAGAAGAACTTAACCATCATACAGTGAACAATTCCATGGCATTCGGTACATTCACAGAGCTGTGCAGCCAGCCCCCCTCTAGTTCCAAAATGTTTTCATCACCCCCAACTAACACCTCATGACCTGTAAGTAATCAGTCCTCACTGCCCCCCTCCCCTGCCCCTGGCAACCACCAATCTGCTTTCTGTCTCTATGGATTTGCTGACCCTGGATTTCTAAATGGAATCATACAGTATGTGACCTTTTGTGTCTGCCTTCTTCCAAGTTCATTCACACTATAGCATGTATCAGTGTCTTACACATGCTGGCTTTTAATGCAATTTTCTCTCACAAACATTCCTGGCTCCTGATGGTTTTCCACAGCCAAACACCCACCCTGCCCACAGCTCACCTCCCCCCATTCTTTCCTTGGCACAATGATCTTGGCTCATTTTTCAGAAACAAGCATATGTTTGTGTAACATTTCAGTCTTTTTATTTTTATTATTATTATTTTTAAAAAATTTTTAACCTGTACTGTAAGCACCATTATTGACCCCATTTTACAGATGAGGAAATTGAGGGTCTGAGAGGCTCGGGATCACCCAGATCTGAAACAGGACTCTCAGCCCAAATCTTTGACTCTAAATCCTGAAGATTTTCTAGTTTGCATTCCGGACTGAGCTGTGAATGAGTAATGTCCTCACCCTCCCAAGAAGGGATTTAGAAATCAGTGGGGGTGCCTGGGTGGCTCACACGGTTAAGCGGTTAAGCGTCTAACTTTGGCTCAGGTCATGATCTCGTGGTTCGTGAGTTCGAGCCCCGCAGCAGGCTCTGCCTGACAGTGCAAAGCCTGCTTGGGATTTTCTCTTTCTCCTTCTTTCTCTGCCCCTCTCCACCTTGCGGGCACAGGCTCGCTCTCTCTCAAAAACAATAAATGACTAAACTTTAAAAAAAAAAAAGAGGGTCTCCTGGGTGGCTCAGTTGGCTGAACTCAGGTCATAATTTCCCGGTTTGTGGGTTCCAGCCCTGCATCAGGCTTGATGCTGTTGGCACGGAGCCTGTTTTGGATCCTCTGTCCCCTCTCTCTGCCTGCCCTTCACTTGTGCCCTCTCTCTCAAAAACAAATAGACATTAAAAAAATTAGAAATTAGAAACAAAAAACACAGACTGTTGATGCCAATTAATCCTTAATTAGTGTGAGAAGTGGCTTGAAATGAAGAGCTTTCAGCCAGGGGAGGGGGATTTTGTGAGGCAGGGTACAGTTTGCATAGTGCCTGGGAGGGAAAGGGCTCAGCATACAGTGCTCAGAAGCTCGTCTCCAGCTGGCCTCCTGGAGGGGGAGGCGCCAGCCTGCTCCAGGAAATCAGCCTTCAGCTTCAGGCTCGAAGCTGAAGTGCAGCCTCCATGCAACGTCTGAAGCCAGGGAACAGGCAGCTGCAGGAGCCCCTGAACAAGGGCTCTTGGGGAGGAGAGAGGGTGAATGGTGGGAAATGGGGTCTGGAGGCACCTGGGAGATGAATATGGCAGCTGTAGGCGGAGAGAGTTAACACTGCACAAGCAGAAGCCAGGGGACGACCAGAAGGGCAAGGTGAGGGGGACCTTGGGTTCCATTTTGACCTCCATTAACCAGCACAGTGAGCAGCCGGGGGCGGGGCGTGGAGGGACGGCAGACCCACTGCCCAAGTCAGCATGGCCCCGGGCGGCCTGGCTTGATCCTGGCCCCGTGGCCCCACAACCGGACACGTGGCTCCCGAAAGGCTCCCAGGTTATCGTCAGCCCATCTGAGCTCATTTATAAATAAATCAAGGACTGGAAGATTGATGCTCCTGTCTGGTGGGACGCAGGGCAGACGGGCAGTTCGCAGAGGGCCGGGCTGTATTCCAGGCACCGGGCCGGGTGGGGGTTTAGACATGCCACAGGCTGTCCTGCCCTCTCCAGTCACCTGGGCCTGTATTCCAGCCCCCTCCCCATCGCCAGACCTGCCTCTGGGGCCACTCTCCTATGGGGCAGGGGGTGGGGGAGGACGGCGGGACCAGGATGGCAGGACAGAGGGAGCTCTGCGCCTGGCGTGGTGCCGGGGGCTTCACAAGAGTAAAGGAGACCAATCTCTGTCCGTCAGCTCCAGTGGGCAAAACAGAATTTCCTCAGTTTCGTAAGTTTAATTCTGACTCCATTCTCCTGGGGTGGAGAAACCTCAGCCTTGATATTTTCTGGATCTTCCTCAACTTGCCCAGGGTATCAGAGATTCACACGGTGCTGGGGTACCTGGGGGAGCCCGTGTGGTCTTGAGCTCTACGGAGTGGTGGCCGACAGACCTCTGTGTTTCGTGGGAAGGCATGGGCGGCGCGAGGCTGTCTGTGGTCCTGCTCTAGACATACCCCTACAGCCATTTATCCTGTGGGCTATCCCACCATCCGGGCCTGGTGGGCAGCGGGGTACCCCTGCCTCTTTCTGGAACCTTATCTGTCCTGCTCATCGCTTGCCCTCCTTACCTCCCAAATCTGAGGGAAGTCTCGCTCCTTTTCTGTTTTCTCCCAAGCATTTTGTTTATACCAGAATTCTTGTCCACCTCCCCCTGCTCCCCTCCCCCTATACCCCAGGGCCTCTGAAACCCCAAGCTAGGAAGATTATAAGTTTTCCTGACCACCTCTGAGAATGTGAACCAGTAGTCTGAGGAGGAGGAACCAAAAAAGGCGGGGAGAAAAACCAGAATGGAGATGAATAGATCAGAAAATATTCTCCTGCACACAAATCATTTAATCCACACCAAAATCCCCAGGTATGTTACTATGCCCATTTTATAGATGAGGAAACTGAGGCCCGCAGAGGTAACTGGCGTGCCCAAGGTAGATTTGGGTCCAAAGCTAGCTCTGTCTCCACCACAACACCACTTCAACTCAGGATCCTGTGCTGTCCTCTGGGGCCATGGCTCAGCAGGCGCCCCCTGCTCCCCCAGATGGCACTTGTGGCCCAACATTGTTTTTTCTTGTCTCCCCACTTGAGCTTCCCCAACCTTCCATCCCATCCCTCCAGCCGGACAGTCAGAGGTGACAGTGACCAATCAGAGATGGTGGAGGGCTTCAAGTTTCGCCCGTCACCTGCCCCGGGCCCTGCTGGCCCAGGCGGCAGCTAATTTGTGTGCATTTGAGCCCTGCCTTTCCAGAGGCAGTGAGCCTTGCCTACTGGCTCAGTAACATGAGCCCCATTTACCAAGCTCCACCAATCTTTTTTATCTCATTGGACGGCCCCTTACCTCGGACTCAGCAAGCGAGCGCTGGGGCTCAAGATTTAAAACTACCCAGGCTTTGTCCCTTCCCCACCAGAACTCCAGAAGGAACCTAGTGCCAAGACACCCTCCCTCCCTCCCATCCATGCTCCACCTGTGCAGGCCTCCCCGCCCCCACCTCAGAGCAGGAGCCTGGTGGGAAGTGGGATGTGAGGCCCTCCACTCACACCCTGGAACAGTGCAAGCAAGGGAGGTCCCTGCCAGCAGTCGGGAGGCCACACAGAACCACCCTGCTCGCCTGGCCACAGTCCCTTGAGCCCAGCTGCAGCCATGCACAACCTGTACTGGTTTCCTTCATCTTTTCTCTCTTTTTTTTTTTTGACGTTTATTTATTTTTGAGACAGAGAGAGACAGAGCATGAACAGGGGAGGGTCAGAGAGAAGGAGACACAGAATCCGAAACAGGCTCCAGGCTCTGAGCCATCAGCACAGAGCCCGACGCGGGGCTCGAACTCACGGACCACAAGATCATGACCTGAGCCGAAGTCGGACGCTTAACCGACCGAGCCACCAAGGCGCCCCCATCTTTTCTCTTTAAATCGATTGACTTTTTTTCCCCAGCATGCTGTACATTAGATGTTAGACTTACTCATCCTTCATATGAGGCTTTGTGCCCTTTGACTAACCTCTCCCCGTTTTTCCAACCTCAGCCCCCGATGACCATTCTATTTTCTGCTTCTGTGAGCTCGAATCGTGCAGACTCCACATGAGGGAGGTCCCGCGGCATGTATCCGTCTGTGTCTGGCTTAGTTTATTCAGCATAGTGTCCTCCAAATTCATCCATGTTGTCACAACATGGATGTCTTTTTTTTTTTCTTATTTTTAAAAAAAACTTTTTTTTTTTTTAACATTTATTTATTTTTGAAAGACAGAGCCAGAGCGCAAATGGGGGAGGGCCAGAGAGAGAGGGAGACACAGAATCTGAAGCAGGTTCCAGGCTCCGAGCTGTCAGCCCAGAGCCCGACGCGGGGCTCGAACTCACGGACTGCGAGATCGTGATCTGAGCCGACGTCGGCCGCCTGACCGACTGAGCCACCCAGGCGCCCCTGATTTCTTTCTTTTTTAAGGCTGAATAACATCTCACTGTAATTTTCCTTATCCATTCATCATGTGATGGACACCTAGGTTGTTTCCACACAGTGGCTAATAGTGAAACATGAATAGTGAAACATGGGTCAGATAACTCTTTGGGATCCTGATTTCATTCCCTTTGGCTGTATACCCAGAAGTGGGATTGCTAGATCAATGGTAGTCCTGCTTTTATTTTTTGAGGAACCTCCATACTGTTTTCCAATGGTGGCCGTACCAGTTTACGTTCCTGCCAACAGTGTGCGAGGCCTCCCTTTTCTTTCAATTGACTGTTATTTTTTAACATAGCCCCATCCTAAATAATAATAGCTGTAAAATCACTTTTTAATACATGTTAAATTCTTTCTAAAAAAAAAAATGTGGAGCTATGGAAATGAAAAGCATCCGACCATGTACCCGCTAAAAGAGCATGCCAGCGAGGATGTGCTTCCTGCACTGGGAGCACTGGGTCTGTCCCCAGACGGCGAGGCTGAAGCTGGGAGAGAGCGTGGCCGTGTCACAGCTGTGTCACAGTGCTCCAGACACGAGCAATGCCAAGGGAAAGTAGCATCAGGTCTGCTGCCACCGAGGGTCAGCCGGGAGGGTGGGATCCCAGCTCCACCAGTGGCAGCTCTGTTCCCCCACACATGTCCCTTTGCCTCTTGGAGCTTGCATCCCACGTCTCTATCACCCCTGCTGTGGGGCAGCGATGTTACCCAATCCCCACGGGGTGCACGATGTCTGAAACGTGCCCGGTGCCAGCCTGGCTGGCCCCTTCCCCAGCCTTTTCGCTCTGCAGGGTTGATATGAAGGGCGTGACAGTGACCCAGCTGTCAGGGGGACCCCAGGCACCCTCAGGGGAGCCGGCTCCCACCTTACCACCAGTCACTCCCCCGCCGCCTTCTGCCAGCACCAGGGCAGTGTCCCTGTGGGCCCTGGGCAGCATGACCCGGGGTAGGACGCCTGCCAGATGACCTGGCTCCCTCCCCATCTGTCTGGCCAGCTGCACATGGGTTGTCCAGCCTCATGGGCAGGAGGTGTGGGCCGATGCTCTGGCTGACCTGGCCGGCTCCAGCCCTGAATCCATTTCTCCCAAAGTGAGGAAAGAGGCCCCTGAATTTTTCCACAGCTGGGAAGTGCACCAACTGCTTCCACTACAAGAGATGTGGCTCATTATAAATGAGGCATCCTGCGGCCGCGGAGAGTTCTGGGTCAGGCTCACCCCCCAGACTCCAGATGCCAGAAAAAGTCAGAGTAGACAGACACAGTGGGACATCTGTTATGGGCCTTCCCAGCACCGTGTTGCCGTCCCAGGGGCATCTGGGGAGGCCAGAGTCATGGGGTGGGGGTGGGAGCGAGGAGGGGAGGGGCGAGCAGGGCCCACAGCTGGAATCTGGACAACTAGCTGCCTAGATGGCCGTAGAACCCTGCTTGGGTGCTTTGGGTGGGGGGCTCAGATGGAAAGCTCCAGCGGCTCTTTCAGGGCTGGCTGTGAGAGTCGGGGTGAAGGTTCAGGGACATCCAAGGGGCTGCTCATCTCCCACATTCCTTGAATGACACAGACCCTGGTCCTCAGTCTCCACATACTTCCACTGTCCTGCACGAGCCCCGTCCGAGCCCTGCCTCTGTGTCCACGCGCTCTCTCATTCTGCACCAGCTCCCTTGCCCAGGGCCACAGCTGTCTGTCACTTCAGGGGCTTCTCTGCCTCCAGAGCCCCTAGCCAGGCATCCTGACCTCAGGCCTGGCCTCCTGGGGGCAGGGCTCCCACTTCCTCTCTCCCTCTAATCCCTCTGGGGGCTGGCCCTCCTGCAAGAGAAGAGCCCCATCTGCCCTCAGCCCACCTCTCCGCATCCTCCCTCTTTCCCTCCTGTCCCAGCCTCACACCCTGCCTCCCCCGACTCCTGGCCTCTCTCCAGCTTCCCTAGCCTGGCTCCATGAGCCTGGCTTCCACTAGGAAGCTGGGGTTGGTGCCCGAGGAGACAGGGCAGGTGGGCAGAGCCTGTGAGGTGGCACTGAGCAGTGTGGCTGGAACAGCCACTTCCCGGCCCCTGCATTTCTGAGCTGTGTGACTCCAGGAACCTTCTTTTCACTGCTTATTGCTTCGTTTATAAAACCAGGACAGGGCAGGTGCCTTGGAGCATGCTGTGGGTGCTTCCTGTGTGTGAAGCATGCGGTGACTGCCTCCTACTAGCACCAAACCAGAGCTGGTAGGCAGAGGACCAGAAGGCCAGGACATTAACATGGAATTTAGAAGTCAGTGCCCAGATAAAAGTCTGCTTCCAAGGGATGCACGCCAGGGAACGGTACGGGAGCTGGTTTTAACACAGTATTATGCCTGGCCCCCTCCCAATACCGATGAAATCAGGATCCCTGGGTGTAGGGCCCCATCTGTATGTTTTTAAAACTCTGCAGACGGTTCTACTGTGCAGCCAGGATGGAGGCCCGTAGCTGTCGAGTCCTTTAATGCAAACTGAGGCCAAGAGGTATTTCGTCTTCCACTCTAGAGAAATCCACACCAACCCTTAGGAGGCTTATGTAAGATAATGGGTGTTCCTTCCTGCCTTCATGCCTTCAACATGAGCACTTACGGCAGAGTCAAAGATTAAAGATTAAAAGCATGTTAGGGGTGCCTGGGTCGCTCAGTCGGTTAAGTGTCTGACTTTGGCTCAGGTCATGATCTTGCAGCTTGTGAGTTCGAACCCCGCATTGGGCTCTGTGCTGACAGCTCAGAGCCTGGAGCCTGCTTCAGATTCTGTGCCTCCCTCTCTCTCTGCCCCTCCCCTGCTTGCACTCTGTCTCTCTTTCTTTCTCAAAAATAAGTAAACATTAAAAAAATAAAAGCACATTACATACCATTGGTTCCTGATGTCAAGGGGTCAGGACCTGATGGGAACTCCTGGCAGGCAGGGGGGTTGGGGACAGTGACAAGGTGGTGGAGAAGGCCCTTGGCCCCTGCTCCATCCCTGACTAATGCTACTGTTTCTCTTCACAGGTTGCGAGGGGCTGTGGGACAACATGAGCTGCTGGCCCTCCTCTGCCCTGGGACAGACTGTGGAAGTGGGGTGCCCACAATTCCTCCGGATGCTCACAGGCAGAAACGGTAAGCTCTCAGCCAGAAGGTCTTGGCTGCGACACAGTGGGTGGCCCTCTGGGTAGGGCCTTGGCCCGGAGGCCACAGAAACTCTAGGGACAAGCAGTGACTGGAATGGTGACAGGTGGTCTTTGTTGGGAATCGGAGGCCTTGCTGGGGGTGTGGGGCAGGTTTCACTCGTGGGGTCCCAAGGAAGGGGGCCAGGAAGCATTGTATCAGGAAGTGACGAAGGAGACTGGGTTTGCTTCTCTCTGTCCCACACCTGCATTTATGGCTCCCCCACTCCCTTTGACGTTTCTGTCCCCTAAGCAACCAGACCCCTTGTTCTGGCTCCTGGATCTGGGTCCCACCCTGGCACAACCCGACTTTCCAGAAATCTACTTCCTATGTGTCCATTCTGTCAGGCCCTGCTGATAAACCACACCCTCCCTGAAAGCCCCTGGCCTCCTGGGTGATCTCTTGGTGAGGAAAATTGCAGTTTACAAGGATTTTCTTAATTTGAGGCAGAGAAGTAGGTAGACTGTTTCAGACAGGGGATATTCAGGGACTAACATTAGCTGAAGCTCCCCTACGTGCCAGGCATTTTTAAACACATGGGCTCATGCAATCATTACAGCACCCCTACAAGTCACAGACCTTTCTCCTCCATGTGACCCAGTAGAGTGGAGATAACAGGGACAAATAGGGGCTCAGCAGTTTGCTTAAGGTTCACAGCTAGAAGACAGCGAAACTAGGATTCAAACCCAGATTTCTCGGACTTCAAAACTATGCCCTGTCCTCAAGGGCATGGTCAAGGTGGGACTCTGGCCCCGTGGTGAGGGTGATGCTGGGTGGAGGCAAGGTCGCTTCATGGCCTTTGGCCCCTGGCCTCAATGAGGTCATTTAAAGTCTAAAGCCTGACCCAGCCCTGCTGCCCTTCTCCCTTCACCGGTTTGCAGCAAAAAAAGCTGGCCAATGAGGCCCTTAACAAGAAGGAACCAACAAAGATGATTTCACACAAAAACTCACCAGCATCCCAAAGCTAGGGATGGAAACCAAGACTGGGTGGTGTGGGAGAGGAGTGTGAATTCCTCGGTCTATAATTCTCTAGTACACATGTGTGCACACGTGCGTGCACGCATGCACACACACACACACACACACACACACAAATTTGGGGAGCATGCTGTGGTACCTGGCTGCCCCTCTCAGCCTCATTGGTACCCAACATACAGGAAGTGTAGGGGGACCAGGTTTGAGTCCCCCTCTCTGCTTACTGCTTGGATGCCAGCTGCGGACACAGACAGATCTCCCAAATCTCAAAGCCTTCGTTCACACAGTGCCTTCCCCGCCTAAAGTCCAAAACGGGTGCTTCTAAAAATATTTTTTTTTTACATTTATTCATTTTTGAGAGACAGAGAGAGAAAGAGAGAGAGCACGAGCGGGGGAGGGGCAGAGAGAGAGGGAGACACAGAATCCAAAGCAGGCTCCAGGCTCCGAGCCATCAGCACAGAGCCCGACGCGGGGCTGGAAATCACAAACCGCAAGATCGTGACCTGAGCCAAAGTCGGACGTTCAACCGGCTGAGCCACCCAGGAGCCCCCAAAACGGGTGGTTCTGATTAGCAGCAGGCCTGAACGTGACCCCGCTTCTGCCCACATTGCCTCTGCCAGAGCTAAGTCATGCGGTGACATCTAACTGCAAGAGACGTGGGAAAGTGTGGTCCCACCAGGTGTCAGTCTCTGCCTCAGAGCCCAAGCTACTCATTCTCGGCCTCATTTTTCTTGCCTGTAAAATGAGGAGAATAAACAAGACAGGTCCCTAAGGCCGTGCTTGGAAACGAACTTTAAATACCTTCCTTTATCTTTTCTCTCCCTCTCTTCCCCCTTCTTGCCCTCCCGCCCATACCCCCAAGTCCCCCCACCTGCACACACATGCTAGCAAACTTACCAACAGCTTGACCACTCCCAGCGTGACCCTTCCACATCTGTGTCTGGGACCCACAGAACTCTAGAGAGACCCATGAGGTTAATCCACACATGGCTGCCCTGGAGTAAACGCTGGTCAGGTGTAAGGCTAGGACCAGATCCTGGACTCCCTGTCCAGTGCTCCTCCCTCACTGGCCAAGTTCTCCTGTTGGAGGGACTAGAAGTTCTCCTCCTTTCCCAGCCTTCCCTTCACAGCCTTCCCAGAGCCGCGTTGCCTCTGCCTCTCCCAACACCACCGGTCCTGCTTTTCCGCAGAGCGCCAGGCAGATCCGTGCTCATGGCCAAATCCTCCCCAGTCAATTGCTAGAAACCCTGCCTGCCTCATTAACTAGTAGCCCTCTCACTCCTCTTTCAGGCTCCCCAGCCCTTTCATTGCTGGAGACCTACCAGAGTTCACCCAGGAGTGCAGTTCAGGTCTGCACGCTGTGGGGGAGGAAGCTGGGGTCCTACGCCTACCTCTGTTGCAGTTTCCTCTTGATGACACATGGTGTCGCTGTGGGGCTGCGGGACCCACCCATCCGCCTGTCCACAGGGACCCTGCACCCCAAGCGTTACCCACACGTTGGGAGGCAATGTCATCTCCCCTCCCCCACCTCCCTACCGCGGGGCCATACCCAGCCCCAGGCCCAGGGCATACCTAGCCCCAGGCCCAGGGCATCGGCCTGTCCAGGAGCACAGGTCAGGACCAGGCCAGCCTGAGTCAGTCACCAAGAACCATCTTCTACCTCCACCCTCACTCCTCATAGATCCCAGCACCCTGGTCTTCTCTCAGGAGGGAAGGCTCCCCTTAGGGGTGTCCTACAGGATTCCAGGGCTCACCCACCCAACCCAGAGAGGAGCACCCGATGAGGACAGTCTGGTGTTTTGGTCCAACCCTTCCTTCTGACGGAAGAAAATAATAATAATAAAGTAATTCTTTCTCAGGGCACCCACCACCTGGGCCCAGACAGGATGGTTGTCCGTGTGACTGGAGAAATGGCAGGCTGGACTCTGCCCCCAGATATTTTTCTGTGTGTGCCAAGGTCTAGAGTGTTCCCTCCAGGATGCATTCCTTTGATTCTTAATAGGACACTGGTCTTCCAGAGTGCCTCATTAAAAAACACACTTCCCGGGCAGGGTCAGACCTTGGCCTTTCTCTTCTATCTTGGGACTGGAGCCTTAAAGCAGTAGAGGTTCCTAACCTGATTAGGGTCCTGGAGCCTTTTGAGGATTGGATGAAACTTTGGACTGGCTTTTCCCCAAACTGCACATATGTATATGCACAAAAATCCTGACCGTGCCCTCAGGGACCTTGGAGGTACACATTGGTCTGAAATGGGAATCACTGATCTTATCTATTAGGAATTAAACCCAGGGGAAGTGGGTGGGGTTGAAGGGACTCCAGAGAGAGGCTAACCCTTGTCTCTGCGTTTCTGCCAAGAGCCCCGTCAGTAAAGAGCACTGCCTTGTGAGCCACGCTGGGCGCCTGGCCTGGGTCACATTCAGCATCTGTCTTGGGAATCCCCCTGGGTCGGTGAGAAAGGCTCAACACAGGCAGCCCGGCCCAGCCTCTAGGCACACACTGTCTGATAACCTGTTCTGGGCTCCAGGGAGTGGGTGTTCTCGTAGTTCAACTTCCCATCCCACCAGCCTAAATCTGACCATCATTCTCTCCTGTCTGACAACCTGTAGCTTCCTTGACTTAACTAGAAATCTTCCAGCCCCTACTAAATCCCGAGATTCCAAGCCCCACCGCTCCTGGTCTGTTTGCGAAAGGCCAAAAGGAAAAGGGAGCCATGCCTCGGTGTTTGCGGGTACTCAGCCTGGGCAATTCTGATATGCTGTCGTGCTTCCTGCCCCGTCCTGCAGAGGGTGTGGTTACTCCTCAGGGCACAGAGAAGTCATGCACCCAGGTGACCCCAAGATGACCAAGAGGCGATGCTGGGTTTCAGACTCAGATCTGGCTAGTTTGAAACCTGTGCTCCAGGTCTCGTGAGCCTTCCTTCATAGGCTGGGCATGCCCAGAGTCCAGAGGGCGTGGTCTCCTGGCGCCGGAAGCTATCCCTGGGACTGCAGGGAGAGTGCCCAGGCGGGAGGGAGGCACAGTGAAGAGTCACGTCCTGGCTGGGCCCTGTGGCCCAATTCCGGGCCTTGGTTTTCGTATCTGTAAAGGAAGCCAGCAGCGCCTTCCTCGCTGGGTGCTATGAGGATTAGATCGGAATCTGTAAATTAGCATAGTGACTGGTTCTAGAAATGCCAGCCATATTTCTCCAGCTCAGTGGAACGCATTTGACCCTGAACCCTGTGAGCCAGTGGTCCACACCCTGAGGCCTGTCGGAGAGGAGCACGGGAGGCCCAACTGGGGTGGTTAAGGCCCCTCCAAAGGGTACCCATTAGAGTAGGTGGCGTGTGAGGGCTCCTATCTCCAGGGCTGTGACCAGCCTCCTGTCACACCCACTGCAGCCGGACCCAGGGACCAGCACTCGTCTCTCCTGGGCATCCAGAGTAGAGGATGCAGCTGGGCTAGTCAGTCCATGGAGGGAAACTCCTCCTGGAGCTCCTTCTTGGACTGGCAGCTTCCCTTCCCCAGTCTTCGGGCTCCTGCTCTACAAGCTCCTTGTGGGCAGACCCCCCTGTTCTCTCACAGAGGAGCTTAGCCCGGGGCTGCTTCTTCTCCACTCAGCTGCTTGTCTAGGCAGCCAGCCACCGCTGGATGAGCAGGGGCTCTGGGCCGGCACTGGGAGCCCTCGGGAGCTCATCATGTGCTGGGCGAGGCAGGGAAGCACAGTGAGCTCTGCGGGAGGACCGCAGTGATGCAGAGAAATGCGGAGCTGGCCTCGTCCTGGTTGCTGGAGGACCAAGAAGGCATTCCCTCCCGTGAGGAGCAGCTATCTGGAAGGTTTCCCTCGGTGCCGCTCTGGTGGTTTGCAGGTGTGGGGAGAGCAGGACGTGAAGTTAAATGTGAAACAGAACTTCCTCGGTGTGGGAGCAGCACCCGGAGCCTGAGAAAAGTTCACTCCGGGAGTGGCCAGGTCCCTGCCAACCATGCCAGATTCTTGGGGGATCCAGCCTTTAGATGGTGGCGGGACCCGGGATCAGGATATGCAGGAGAAGGAAAGGGGATCGGCACACAGTGTGTGGCTAAGAGTAAGGGCGCCCGGATGGCTCAGTCGGTTTAAGCATGCAACTCTTGGTCTCAGTCCAGGTCATGATCTCACGGTTTCGTGGGTTCGAGCCCTGCATCGGGCCCCGCGCTGGCAGCGTAGAGCCTGCTTGGGATTCTCTGTCTCCCTCTCTCTCTGCCCCTCCCCCACTTGCACTGTCTCTGGCTCTCTCAAAATAAACTGGAAACAAAAAAAAGAGTCAGGGTCTGAGACTCAGGGTTCAAATCCCACTTCCCTCACTTCCTCTGCTGTGATCTTAAGCACCTTATTTAACCACTGCGTGCCTCAGTTTCCCCAACTGTAAAATGGGCACAGTATTTACATGTTATGATATATTTTATTATAAAAGTAACTGCCTGGTTCATAGTCTCGTTAGGGTTAAATGAGCTGCTACCTGTCACAAGCTTAGGACAGTGCCTGGCACACAGTCATCATCACGTGTAGTATTACTATAGTAGAGCACAGGACTTTGTAATTGAGCAAATACGCAATCATTAGGGAGTGAGATCAGTGGCTTTTTGGTTGGGGGGTGTATCATCGCTTGGGACTGCTGTCCTCGAGCACTACACTTGGCCCCTCGAGTCCTATGGGACATGACAATCCCTTGAAAGAGAACTGGTGTCCTACCAGTTCAAAGCACGAGGACTTATTATTTATCTCCCGTGAACACCCAGGGGTGGGCGAACAGCCCCCTGTTTGGGAGAAACCCTCCAAAAGCCAGCAGTGTCTCCTCAGCCAGTGGGGGTCGAGGATGGGGAGGGGAGGTCCCTCCTGGAACGCTGAGGGATGTTGGAGCTGAGATCAGAGCCGGAAGGGGAGGTGAGGGGTGCGGTGGGAGGGGACAGCCACGGGGCCTAAGAGAGCCCTGGAGTGAGGCTGGGCCTGGGGGCAGCAAGCTGGGCTGGGGAGCTGTGACCGGAAGTTCTGCAGGGGCCTGGGGTCTGGTGGAGGAGAGTCACTGGGGCCGTGGGGGACTGTGACCTGTGTGATAAGGTCTCCCTGTCTGTGAAACCCTGGGCCTGGCACAGAGGGACGGGTGGGCGGGTGAGGCAGTGAGGGCCCCGGGAGGAAGGCAGCAGTGCTTGGAGGCTGGACGGGGTATGTGTTCAGAGCTGGCATGGTTTGTAGATCGAGGCATCAGGGGTCAGCCGGTCTGCCCGTCTCTCTCACATGTACACACACATCTGTGTCTTCGCCCTTTCTGAGGCCACCTCCCTACATTCCTTTCCCACCACCTCTCCTTCCTGACTCTTATGTCTTCTTCAAGGATCAGCTGGGGCCGAGTGACAGGGCAGGGCCTGGCTGCCCCTAAGGTGTGGCAGAGGGGGCCCAAGACACCAGGCCGTCTGCCTCCGGTCCCCACTGCTCACCTGCAGGATGCTTGGCTCCCACAGGCTCCGTGTTTCGAAACTGCACAGAGGACGGCTGGTCAGAAGCCTTCCCTAGGCCTGACCTGGCCTGTGGGGTTAATGTGAACGACTCATCCAACGAGAAGCGGGTAAGCCTGGGCGCCCCTCATTCTCGGGCTGGGGGCCTGCAGGGTGAGAAGCCCCTGGGAGAGGACAGAGTGGAGCCAGCCCAGGGCCACGGCCAGGGGACCGGGAGCTGCTCCTGCCACCCACCCCCTCCCACTCATCAGCCGGGGTTCGTTGGGCCTGCCTCACTGCCCTAGTCTGTCAGTCTGGAGACGGTGTTCATGGAGACTGTGGCATAGTGTGAACCGCCCCACGCAGCCACGAGACTGAGGGTGATTTAGTCAGGAAACCAAAAGAGCGCCAACGTGGTGGCTAAGTGCCTGGAGCCAGGCTGGTGAGTCTAACTCTGACGGTGACCTTGGTGGGGGTGGGGGGGACTTAACTTCTCTGTGCCTCACTTTCTGCATCAGGGAAATGGGGCTAATAATGGTTCTGACCTCACAGACTGGTCAAGAGAACCAAATGAGGTCATCCAGGGAGGTGCTGAGAAGGGTGCCTGGTCATAGGAAGTGTTCAGTGAATGCTCGCTCTCAGGAGTCTCGGGCTCTGACGGGAAGAAGAGAGCCCAGCTGCTGCAGGGCAGGTCTGGTTTGAGAGAGGGGGCCGAGCTGTGGGCGGAGCTTCCTCGGGGGCTGCAGAGGCCTCCCGAAAAGTGTCCGTGAGTCTCAGAGAGCCCTTCTGTCCTCACTTTTCCTGCCTGATTCATACACATCCTCCAAGACTTCACTCCCGCCCATCAACTCCAGAAAGCCCTTTCTCCCCACCCCCACCCCCAGGGAGGGCCCTCTTGTTATGCTGAGTTGGCTCCACTGTTACCTACTACGTTACATGGAATCGTCTGCATGTGCCACGTGCATCCATTTCTCTCACCAAAATGCGAGCTCTTCAGAGGCATTAATTCACTTAACATTTATTAAGCACCTACTGTGAGCCAAGGAGGGGTCTAGATGTGGGAATATGGCAGGGACATATCAGAATCTTATTCATTTGCAGGCCCCCGGTGCCCAGCACAATGCCTGGCGCCTACTAGGTGCCCAATGAATGTTTATAGTTGTACTGAACACCTACTATGTGCCGGCTTCCTGCATACAATCACACTAAGTCCTCAGAAGGATCCATTGTAAGTTCATTATTTTCTCCATTTTGCAGATGAGGACGTTGAGGCTCAGAGGGGTTAAGGAACATACTCAGACAATAGTGGAGGCAGGAGTGAAACCGAATCAGTTCCAAAAAGAACCTGTGCTCCTTCCTCTAGCTTCTGCTGCCTCCCTGGAATGGTGCATGCCTCCCCTAGGAGATGCGCTTTTGCAGTTTCCATGGGTTAAACTCCCCAGTGGGAATACGGATGGGCAAGCACGTTTGTCCCTTGGAGGATGGGGTGGGGTCACGTTAGAGAAGCGTGGGGGGCCAAGGGCAGGGTGAAGGGAGAAAGGCTGAGGTTGGAAGACAGACCGTGCCCACTTCTGAAGTTTTTCTAAGACTCCTCTCTCTAGCCAGTCAGTCCTCTGTGTGAAAGACACTGATTGGGGGACCAAGTTGGAGGCTCAAGTTTCTTCCCTCCAAGGGAAGAACTTGTTATCCAGTTGGGGGAGACACGTGAAGTCTTCAGGTCTGGCCAGAGTGGGATAATTTAATAACGAGACCCAACAAAGATTGATCAGTGGGTACAGATGGTCTTGGGGGGGGGGTGGTGGATGGGCTCTGATCCCTGCAGGTTACCATTTCCATCACTGACTTACATGAGGACAGGAAGTTTATGTGTATCACGTTGGTAAGATCCATAGAATTAAGAGGGGACATTCTTATGACGAGCGGCAGCATGGAAGTTCAAAGGAATGCTTTGGGCTGCAAGAAAGAAATTTCCAACTTGCCTAATAAACGAATGTGGCTCATGGAACTGGGCTGCAGAGAACAGCCTCCATGGCTCTTATAAAGTGGCACTAAGAAGCTGCCCAAGGACCGGGCTCTCTCCATTTCTCTCCCTGCTATCCTGATGGTTCCTTCCCCAGGCTGGCACCTCCCTCGATGTAAGAAGACTGCCATTGGTGACGATAGCCACAGACTCCCCTGTGCCTGCTTGTCCAGGAGAAGGGATGGCCCGAGTTCCTATGGCTCCTTCCTGAGAGCAAGAAAGCTTCTTCTTCTTCTTCTTCTTTTTTTTAAATTTTGTTTAAAGTTAATTTATTTATTTTTGAGAGAGACAGAGAGAGTGCACAAGTGGGGGAGAGGCAGAGACAGAGGGGGACAGAAGATCCGAAACAGGCTCTGGCGTGACAGCAGACGGCCTGACGCAGGGCTCGAACTTACGAACCATGAGATCGTGACCTGAGCAGAAGTCAGACGCTTAACTGACTGAGCCACCCAGGCGCCCCAAGAAAGCTTCTTTGCCAACCCCAGCAAGCTGTCCTCACATCTCAGTGGCCCAGTGACTTGAGCCTGCCCACCCCTCGACCGTCCCTGGCAGGGGGGTGGAATACAGGATAGGCCTAGGCCAGTGGTTCTGAAACCTTTTGGCCTTGGGATCCTTTTATACTCTTAAGAATTGTTGAGACCCCAGGGACCTCTTGTTTTTGTGAGTTATGTCTACTGAAACCACATTTGAGACTCTGTTGGCTTAGACTAATCAGCTGGGAAAGAACAAAACCCAGGGCCTTAACCATGATATCCATCCAGGGTTGAAACTGTAACATCTCCAAACAAGGAACTAAGAGTTAACAAAGGTAAATGCAAAGTTTGGACTTAACTCAGAATATTAATTGGCCAAAAATAGTGGAAAGGAGACTTACCTTGGCTTCAGCTCACATAAAAAAATTAAAAAATTAAAAAAATTAAAACTCCCGGGGCACCTGGGTGGCTCAGTCGGTTGGGCGGCCGACTTTGGCTCAGGTCATGATCTCACGGTTTGTGGGTTCGAGCCCCGCGTCGGGCTCTGTGCTCACAGCTCAGAGCCCGGAGCCTGCTTCAGATTCTGTGTCTCCCTCTCTCTCTGCCCCTCCCCCGTTCATGCTCTGTCTCTCTCTGTCTCAAAAATAAATAAATGTTAAAAAAATAAATAAAACAAAAAAAAAATTAAAACTCCCAAGATCGGAAGGGTTTCCAGACCAGCGTGATTTCCTGGTGCCTAGATGTTGGTCCACACACTTTGCCTTTTATTCTGAGGTTTGAATCATCCTATTTCTTATTGTTGAAATGTCTTTTTTCTTTTAATCAAAGGAGGATGGAAATATACATTTGTTGGTTGTCTTTTTTTTTAATTTCCTTACTTGGCACATAATACTCTGTTCATTAACAAGAGTCATTAGCGGATTCAGATTAGCAGAAAGACCAGGTTTGCTTACCTGGAGCAGAGTTGGGCAAACTATAGCTCTTGAGCCAAATCCAGCCCACCGCCTGCTTTTGCCACTAAAGTTTTATTGAAACATAGCTACGCCCATTTGCACTACAAGGGCAGAGTTAAGTAGTTGCAAGAGACCAAATGGCTCCCAAAGTCTAAAACGTTTATTATCTGTCCCTTTACAGAAAAAGCCTGCTGACCCCTGCTCTAAAGGATATAGAAGGAAAGTGGCCTAGTCAAGAAACGCAGCAGAGACAGGCAACTTGATCCAGGGCTTCTGGACCCGATGCCCTGTGAGGACTGGTGCACCGTTATAGATTATCGAGGGCTGGGGCACTCAGGTCATATCAAGCCCCCTAGGAGCAGGGCTTTTTCTGGGTCCGAACTTAAAGACATAACACAGGAATGAGTAGAGTTGGCTGGTATCCTGAGGGTCCCCCGGCAATAATGAACCCAGCCACAGGACAGTGCAGAGTAATCAGCCTGAACGCCCCATACTTGTCACCCCATGCCTCACGCTGCCACAGACGGGCCCAAATCTGTTTCTGAACTGAGAGCTGCAAAACCAGGTGTCCTCAGGAGTGAGGCTCATGCCCTCTAGCATGCGGCTCATCCTGCCCGTGGCAAGATTATCGGCTGACAGCTGGGGCCTCTAATTTCTTGACATCTGACTGCTCTTTAATATCCCAAAGTCTAGGCACTATGGATCTAATGCAGCCTTACCACCCTGGGAGGTGGCTCCTGGCTTCTGGGACCCCCGTCACATTAGTGGGGAAGCTCAATGTCACATGACAGCCATCCCATCGAAGGCCACCTCTTGCTTTCAGAAAACTTTCGGGCACTCTGAGTCAGATTTCTTCTTGGTAACTTCGTCCCACTGGAGCTCACCGATTGGGTCTTACGCTTCTACCTGTCAATCATTCTAATCTTTCTCTTCCCTAAGTTTATTTGTTAGTTTCCTCAAGGCATAATGTACCCAGGGTTTTCCATGCCTTCTTCCCTTCTCCAGAAATGTTCCAGTTTATTAATGTGCCTCATAAAATAGCATGATGCCCAGAACTGGACGAAGCACTCCAAACGTTCCAACTTTGTCCGCTGTCCCCACAGCACTTCATTACCGTAACTGAGAAGAGGCCTAATTTTTTTAGCAGCTATCTTATACCTCATAGTTCATACCATAATCTTGGCCTGGTGACTCATGTTGAAGGGTGGATGATGGGGGTGGAGGGTGGAGGTGGGGAAAAATGAACATGCCCCGAGTGTCTTCTAAGTGCCAGGCATTGTCTAGATATTCTACCTGATACTTTATTTGTTCTTCCAATGAGCCTGCAAGGTAGATACTATCCCCATTTTACAGATGAGGAATCTGAGGCTCAGAGAAGTTAAGTAATTTGCCCAAGGTCACACAGCTGGTGAGTGACAGTCGTGGGTTTGGAAACCTTGTCTCTTGGCTATGAAGCCTGTGTTCTTTCCCTACGGTACATTTCTTAACACCACAGAGCTTGGGCCATTTGAACCTCAAGGTCATTTTCATATGAACAGCTGTCAGCAAGATTTCCCCAATACTATTCTTGTGCCTGTTTTTTTTTTTTTTTAATTAATTACCCTTTTCTTCTGATTATACCATAGTACTTACCCACTGGAGAAAAATGAAAAGAGTAGAAAAAATACAAATAAAAATAACCACTCTAGCCACAAACTTATCATCCAAAGTTAACCATTATTAACCTCTAACATCTTTTTACATCTTTTTTCAATCTTTTTAGAATCTTTTTTCCGTGCATGTTTGAGATCGAATCACATGAAATGGCCAGTATTCAATCATTTGATCTATAAAAAAGGGCAATGTCATGTAATGCAACCTAACACTTTTTTTAAACGTATAGCAGGAATCACACTGTACATGTAAAATTTGTACTCTGCCTTTTCACTTAACATCACACTCTTAGCACATTCTGACCTCGTTTAAAACCCTTGGTGAGCTGCATTTCAATGGTGGCGTCACATTAAAATAATTTGATTTGAAATAATTTAGTTAATTGTTTTATTGTTGGACATTTGAGTCCTTTTCATCACAAATTGTTCTGTGATAAACATCTTGATACATAAAGGTGCTTTTCCATTTGTGCTTACTTCTTAGAATTAATCCCTAGTGGTAGAAGGGAGATCAAAAAGAATGCATATGTCAAAGGTTCTCGATACATGCTGCTTTCCAGAGAGATTGAAGCAATTTTTGCTCCCTCTACACCCTCACCGGCATAGAATATTATTACCATTAAGTATTTGTTAATTTGATTGGCAATATACAGTACAGCGTTGGTTTAAATTTTTTTGATTCTTTTTCACATTGTCGTACAATTTATTTTTTTGAACCTAAAAGATGTAGGTCTTAAATTGATCTTTATGTGTCACATTCTTCCATTCCATTGAGATCTTTCTTTTCTGTTGTTGTTGTGTTGTTTAAGTTTATTTATTTATTTTGAAAGAGAGAGAGGGAGTAAGAAAGCGTGTGTGTGCACATGAGCGGGAGAAGGGCAGAGAGAGAGAGAGAGAGAGCGCGCGACAGAGAGGGAGAGAGAAAATCCCAAGCAGGCTCTGTGCTGACAGCACGGGGACTCGATCCTATGAACCATGAGATCACGGACTGAGCGGAAATCAAGAATCGGACACTCAACCAACTTGAGCCACCCAGGCGCCCCTCCATTGAGATCTTTCTGAATCAAAGATGAGTCAGTAATGTGAAGGGGCTGTTGGCCACGTTAAGTAAACGCCTGCTTGGCTGTGTTAGTGTAAGTGCAGTGTATGGGTCCGGGGAGGTGATGGTCCCGCTCTACTCCTTCCTGGTCAGAGAATACACTAGATCTTTCCAGCTGTCCGTTCTGGGTGTCTTATTTAGGAAGGGCATTGACAAACTGGAGCATATTAATTGAGCAGAAGGATAAAGGACTGTGGAAAGATACTGAAGACACAGGAAAAATGTAAGGCTGAAAATACGTGTGAGAGATGAGAGGGTAGAAAAGCTGTATTAAGAAATGACAGACCTCTCTAAGATCTTTTCAACTCTTCTATAAGTCCAGAACTATTCTAAAGTGAAAAGTTTATTTAAAAAAAATAATGACAGAGGGGTGCCTGGGTGGCTCAGTCAGTTAAGCTTCCGACTTGGGCTCAGGGCATGATCTCATGGTTCATGGGTTCGAGCCCAGTGTGGGGCTTTGTGCTGACCGCTCAGAGCCTGGAGCCCCACTTTGGATTCTGTGTCTCCCTCTCTCCCTCTCTCTCTCTGTCTCTGTCTCTATCCCTCTCCACCTCACGCTCTGTCTCTCAAAGATAAATAAACCCTTTTAAAAACAATTAAAAAATTAATGACAGGTCTTAGGTACATAACAAATTCAGTTTATTTTAAGTGGCTCCAGAAGCAGAATTGGGACCAATAGCTGCAATTTAAAATAGGTTTTAGTCTCACATGAGAAAAAACTATCTAATATTCTGCCCTGTTGTATACCAGACGACTTCCTCAAAAGGCAGTGAGCCCTGAATCCTTGGAGGTATTCCAGCAAAGGCTTGAATTCGGGGTGGGGGTAAGGGGTCCTATACACGGGGTAGAAGTTTGAGTTGGCATCCGATGATCCCCAAGATCTTTACCGAAGCCACGGTGTTCCGAGTCTGTGAACTGATGTCCGTGGAGTCGGATCAGCACAGCATTAAGAGCTGAACGGTTCAAGCAGCCTGAGCAGGTGCACTCAGGCTGGGACTGATGCATGCCTCTCTCTGCAGCACGAGTACCTGCTGAAGCTGAAGGTCATGTACACCGTGGGCTATAGCTCCTCCCTGGTGATGCTCCTGGTTGCCCTCAGTGTCCTCTGTGCTTTCCGGTGAGAACACACTGCCAGCTCTCTGTCTCCCCAGCCTTCCGCAGACACAGATTTTGGGTCTTTTTCAGTTGCTCAGGCCAAGAGAAAGGAAGGTCTGGGTGGGCCACTTTGTTAGCCCTTGATCTAAATGTTACCTGTGGCAAAACATTGATGTTTCTGAGACCTTGTTCATTCTTTTATGCATTCAACATTGACTCGGTATATATAGCTAAGAACGTAACGCACAGTTGCTTTACATGTACTGTTTCTGATTTTCACACAATGCTCTAAGGTGGGTATTATCAGCCCCATTTTACAAGTATGTTAGCCAGAGTCTTGGGTACAAGAAACAGAAATCCACCCTAAAACAGTTTAAGAAGGGGCGCCTGGGTGGCTCAGTCGGTTAAGCATCCGACTTCGGCTCAGGTCACGATCTCGCGGTCCGCGAGTTCGAGCCCCGCGTCGGGTTCTGTGCTGACCGCTCAGAGCCTGGAGCCTGTGGAGGGATTCTGTGTCTCCCTCTCTCTCTGACCCTCCCCCATTCATGCTCTGTCTCTCCCTGTCTCAAAAATAAATAAACATTAAAAAAAATAAACAAAAAAAAAAACAGTTTAAGAAAGCAAAGGTGACCTGGCACACATAACTGACAAGTTCAGGGGTCTCTGGCTTTAGGAATGGCCAGCTCAAGGTGGTCAAAGGTATCAGCAGAACTAGATGTGTCTCCCTCCCTTTCTCCAGTCTGCGTTGGCCACATCCTCAGGCAGCCTCTCTGCAGGGGCACCTTCCACCAGCTAGGTAACACCAGGACAAAGAGAGCCTCTTCTCCATTAGATGCAATGAAAAGTCCTGGGGGGAATGGGGGGCGGGGGTTGTTCTCATAGGCTGGGCTTGGATCACATGCCCAACCTGAGCCAGGGGTGGAGTACTGTGATTGGTCGAGTCTGTCAACAGGGGGGAGGGTGGAGTCGCCCCCACCCAGAGCTGCAGTGGGTTCCCCATAAGAGAGCGTGGTTCTCGTACCAGAAGACGAGGAGCAAGCAACGGACGCTGACCCCTCCAGCAGAGGAGGAAACAAGTCTCTGGAAGGTGAAAAGGCTTGCTCGAGGTTGTACAGCCCTTGTGGTTCTGGCCCCTATGGCCCTGCATTCTCTCCCTCCAGGAGGCTCCACTGCACCCGCAACTACATCCACATGCACCTGTTTGTGTCCTTCATCCTGCGTGCCCTGTCCAACTTCATCAAGGATGCGGTCCTCTTCTCTTCGGACGATGTCGCTCACTGTGATGCCCACAGGGTAACATGCCTACGTGCCCTGGGGTGTGGCCAGGCCGGCCTGCTCTCCCCAACCTGACTTTGGAGAGGGTGTTAGCCACTTTGCCCTTCCTGAAGGTCCCTGCAAGGCTGCACCCAATGCTTCGTAGAGGGCCCAGTACTAGAGCCGGGCCAGGAGGTTTGGGGAGAGTCCCATGTCTCCCCATGCAAGGTCTGGGTCATGTATGAGAGCAGTTTGTCAGGAAGCCCCTGGGGGCTACCCTTCAACTCCCAGCATCCAGGAGTGGATTAGCCACTGTGGCAATTAGATATATAGCAAGGCTTGTCTTTTCCCTTCATCTGCAGAGTCCTAACTGTAGAGAGATGGTCAAGTTTAAAGAGGGTTGAGGTTGGTGGCAGAAAGAAAAGTATGAGCGTATGCCTGTATGTCTGCACACACAGGTCTGCAGTACAACAATTGTTTTGCTAAGTCTAACACTTTTCTCCTTCTGAGTGCTTAGAGAGCCTTATTTCTTAGCAATATCTCTCTGTGTATCAGTTGAGACTCTCTTTTGCTGCATATAACAGAAAACTGCACATCAGTGGCTTAAACAGACAGGAGTTTTTTCCCACATAAGCAGTCCACAGATGGGCAATCTAGAGGTGGCACAGTGTCTCCATGATGCCATGGTGGGCCCAGTCATTTTCCCTCTTTCTGCTCTGCCATGTTTGATTCCATACTTTACACTGCATGTTTACAATACGGCTGCCACAACCCCAGGCTTCACATCCATGTTCCAGGCACAAAAAAAAAAAGAGTCAAGATGAAACTTTTTTTTTGTCTTTGGGCAGCTTTGCCTTTTTATGGTGGGAAGGAATCCCCACCCCAAGACACCCATCTACATCTCGTTGGCTAGAACCATGTCATGTGACCACACCTAACTGCAAAGGAGGCTGGGAGATTGAGGGTTTTTTTTTTTTTTTTTTTTTTTTTTTTTTACCATCATAGTCTCCACAGCAGAGGCAAACAAGAGAGAAAGGGATTGGAGATTGAGATTGGTTCAGTCAACCTGCCTGTCACTTCCCACCACTCACATCTGTAATTCCTTAACAGATCTGTTAAGTTTGTACTGTTTGTAGTTTTGTGTGTGTGTGTGTGTGTGTGTGTGTGTGTGTGTGTGTATTCTGACTCAAACTGAGCCGTCCCTGCAGGAGGGCCCTATCCCTTAGGGAGATTGGCAGGCTGAAGTAAGAGTAACCAGTGGGGGAGTCAGAAGACTTAAATTCAGACCCTGCCCTCTCACTGACCAGCACCGGGGAAGTCCAGCAATGCCCTGCAAGGAAACTTCTAGGGTTCTACTAAACATTAGACTCACAAGCCAAGCATGGGAACCTCTGAGAATCAGAGTCTGTGGGTGGCCGTAAGGGAGGAACCACAGCTGGCCAGCAGGACAGTACCAGGTGCCTCTCCTCTGTGGATGTGACCTCAAAGCAGTCCATGCAGCAGCCCTCAGGCCATTCCAGGAGCTGTCCTCTCCCCAGGGGACAGCTCAGTGAAAGGAAACGGACCCTTGTAGTGTGGGAATGGTTTCCTTGCTGGCGCCGAAGCCCCGTGCTCCACATCCCCCCAGGCATAGCTTCCAGTGATCCTGGCAAGAGACAAGCCTGTAATGTCACTGAATCAAGCAAGGCCAGCCCTGGTGCCCCCATCCGGTATTTAGAGGTCTCCAGAACAGGTGCAGTGTGCCAGTCAGGGGCCATTGTCACCGTCAGTGTTGCCTGCTAACATAATTGGTACATCCCTTCAACCGTTTCTGGGGAAACAGCATGGAAAGCATTTTGTTACCCTTTGCTCAGAAATCCCTTTCCTTCTCCAGGCTTCTTTCCTCATCTGCAAATGAGGAACTTGGGAGTCGGGCGATATCTGACACAGGTTTACAACTGGCAGCCAGTTCCAGAATTTGAATGTAGTTCCTGCTTCTGTGATCGCCTTGGGAGTCGGGCGATATCTGACACAGGTTTACAACTGGCAGCCAGTTCCAGAATTTGAATGTAGTTCCTGCTTCTGCCCATTAACCTTTTTGACGGAGCTTGCTGGCATGTTGAGTTCCACCCTCTAGAGAACTCTGTGGGCCTGGTCTTCCGATAATGGAAGGCCACAGGGGATGGCCATGAACCTCAGGGACTCGGTCTGCGGCATACCGTGTCACTTCCTTTGGGGGTGGCCACCAGAGGGAAGCCCATGGTTACCCAGCCTGGGGCTCACCTGCCTCTCTCTGTCCAGGTGGGCTGTAAGCTGGTCATGGCTTTCTTCCAATACTGCATCATGGCCAACTATGCCTGGCTGCTGGTGGAAGGCCTCTACCTTCACACGCTCCTCGTCATCTCCTTCTTCTCAGAAAAGAAGTACCTCCAGGGATTTGTTGCCCTCGGATGGGGTATGTTTCTCCGTAGGTATAATGGCTGTGTGTATGTGGGAAAGGGCACTGAGTCAGAGGATTTGGTTTTGAGTTCCAGCCCTACACTTCATTAAGTTAGCTAACTTGTGTCATCTTAGGCAAGTTGCTGCTGCTGCTTTTTTTTTTTTTTTTAATGTTTATTTTTGAGAGAGAGAGAGAGAGCAAGGGAGGGGCAGAGAGAGAGGGAGAGAGAGAATCCCAAGCAGGCTCCGCACTGTCAGCATAGAGCCTTATGCGGGACTCGAACCCATGAACCATGAGATCATGACCTGAGCCGAAACCAAGAGTCCGATGTTTAACCAACTGAGCCACTCAGGCACCCCTCGGCAAGTTGCTTCTTGTTTAACCCCCTGGCTTTGGTTTGTTTGTATGTCAAGTGGGAATTAACAGCTAAAATTTAGCCCCAATTTCTGCCATCCAAAGTCTCTTACAATGTGATACCCCCCACCCTTGTTTCATCTTCCTTAGACATTTATTCATATATTTTCATTCTTGCTTCCTTTCTATATCAGGGTACTTTTGATTATAGAAAATCTGGCTTAGATCAGCTTTAAACATAAAAGAAATTAATTGGCTTATCTGTCTGAAAGTCCAGGGGTCACCAACTTCAGGTGAGGCTGGATCCAGCAGCTCAACAACATTTCTTCGTGTCTTTCCACTTTGCCTTCCGGAACATCAGCTTTGTCATTAGGCTGGTGCTCCCAGTGTAACTGCCAGCAGCTTCTGGGCTACCAGCTTCCTTGTTACCTCTAAGGAGAGCAAAAGGCTGTGTCCCAGCATTCGCAGCAAATACTCTGAGGTTCGCCCTGATTGGACCACTTTGTCTCATACACATTCCCTGACCTGAGGAATACACTGATTGGCTTAAGCTACTCAAACCACATGGCTTCCCAAAGGAAATTCAGGATTCCTTTGTAGGAAGGAGACGACATAGTAGTAAGACAGCCAACTCAGCCTCCATCGAATCTCTTCCCCCTTCCCTTTCTGACCAATGCAGATGATAACTCCCATTTCTTGAGCACTTACTATGAGCGCGGTACTTTACATGCATTATTTTATTGGCATAACTTCCAGAAGCTTCTCAAAGAAACCTGGCTCAAGGACATGAGGTAATATCCTCAGCTCACACTGCAGACAAGGGCAAACCCAGGATTCAAACCAAAGCCTGTCTGTTTCCAGAGCCCCTTAACTCCTATTCTGCCATTGATGGACATCTATCCATCTGTCCGTCCATCTATCTGTCCGTCCATCCATCCATTCATCCATCCATCCATCCATCCATCCATCCATGTATCCATCCATCCATCCATCCATCCATCCACTCAACCATCCATCAACTGTTCATTTGATAAACATATGTAAGTTACCCACTGGGTTCTGGAAAGATAGCCAGATTCTTCTGAGTGCCTCACATGCTTACAAGGATAGTCATGTGTACCAGCCATTAATTTCATTTGTTTTCTTCTTGGTGCCTTTAATTAAGAAGTGCCCCTGCCAGGAATGCTGTCTTTTCTGCCTGTCTAAATCCTTACAGGCAGAGGCCCTATCTCCTCACATCAGGGAAGTCATCTGAGCTAGAGCTCGCTGAGCCCTCCTGTAGACTTTGGCAGCCTAATTAGCACATGACCTTTGGCCAGCGGGAGCTGTAGGGAGGACTCTGCAGATCTTTGGATTTCTGCATAGGCCAGTCATCCCAGAGTGCTGGGGGACCAGGGACTTGCTTTATGCAGTTGACTGCCCCCCAAAAAGCACCCGGTTCAAAACCTAGTTCACTGACCTTGACGCCCAGATCTGCCATGACTTTGCCATATGAACATGGGCATTTTCTTTATCTATAATATCAGGATCATAATTTATTCAGCTTTCTTTGAGCACTTCTTTGTGTTCAGAGGGGTTTCTAGAGATTACAAAACCCAAACCAAAAAAGTCCCATCATTCAGATAAGATCAGGCATGTTCAGTGTGGTATGGCCGTAGACGAAAGTACCATCATTCAAAGGAGTCACAGTCTGGTGGGGAGATAAAATTGCATTGTCACATCTCCATCACAAGTTTTTAGAAAGCCCCCCTTTCTTCCTCAAATATTTACTGAACATCTACAATATGCCAGACCCTGGGGGTGGAACAGCACATAAATCAGGGGTTCCTCCCCTCCCCGCCTCTCTGCCTGCACAGCCCTAAGGAGACCGTGAAGGGGCTCACGAAGGTCTAAAGTTCTCCAACTGGGAGAAGCCTTTCTCTTGCGAAAGCAGTGGCCCCTCCTCAATTTGTCCGCCAACTTGTCTCCCCAGAGATAGGTTGCTTAAATGAGTACACACGTGCTCACTGTAAGACTTTGCAAAGAAAAAAAAAAATAAGTAGAAAAAAAGTTAACCTCAGTCCCATCTATTGAACACTTTGGAAGGGTTTCCTTTCCAGACTATGTTTCCTCCTCCGTTTTTTACCCCCCACATTGTTGTGCTCATGCCGTATGGAGAATTTTGAACCCTGCTTCTTTCCACTAACATGTAAGCATGCTCTGTACCCTTCTGCCTCTGCCGATAAACATTTTTAACTAGTCTATGGGTGTATTTAACCCAATACCTATCATGTGGGCATTTAGGTTGTTTCTGATTTTCCACCGTCATAGGTAACACAGTGATGAATACTTTTATGGGCAAAGCTTATTTCCATGTGTAATACGGAATCCTAGAATTAGGATCACTGAATCAGAAGGAGTGAACGCTATTGGAGTTTTTGACTTGGCCGACACTTTTACTTTTCGCAAGGTGGCTGGGGTGTCAGTCTGTGCCTGGAAAAGGGCCATACCTCTGGCTTTTATGGGGACGAACGAAGCTCCCACTCACTGAGCTGGTGGTTCTCCAAGTGGAGCCAATATCAAGAGTCACATGGAGGGTGTGTCAAACCCAGCTGGCTGGACCCCACGTTCTGTGCCTCTGAGCCAGTTGGCCTTGCGTGTAGCCAGAGACTCTGGATTTCTAACGAGTCCCCGAATGACTCTGATGCTGCTAGTCTGGGGACCACACTACGAACCCTAAATCAAGGCATTATCGGTTCTCCCGCTTTCCACCAACTCTGTCAAAGATGGAAGACAATGAACAGGAAGGCTTTCAGAACCCATGTTTTTGCCAAAAGCATTCAAAATTGAGGCAGGAATTTTTTTTAAATGTTTATTTGTTTTTGAGAGAGAGAGAGCGCAAATGGGGAAGGGACAGAGAGAGAGGGAGACAGATGATCTGAAGCAGATTCCACACCGACAACACAGAGCCTGACGTGGGGCTCGCACCCACAATCTGCAAGATCATGGTCTGAGCTGAAGTCAGGGGCTCAACAGACTGGGCCACCCAGGCACCCAAAGGCAGGGGATTTTTTTTTAGTGTTATTTTTATTAAAGTCATGCACATACTTGGTTTAAGGAATTAAATAGGGTGAAAAAAAAGCAGTCTTCTGCCCCCACTTCTGCTTCGCAGAGGTAACGCCCTCAAGATTCCTTAGCTGGTCCTTCTAATGTTCACTCTCATGTTTCTGAACAAGATTCTGCTGTTTCCTGATTTGTCCATCTGAGGCATTACCGGTTGCCTCCTTATGATGAAAGGTAAGGATATAAAGTTCTCCATCCTACCATTAGTTTTTTAGTTTTTGGTTAAGTTCTAGTCAATGTATATATCATTATGTCTTTGTAAGTGTTGTTTACTCTTGAGCCAAGTGATGTACAATGATTTTACCTCCAATGTCTAACCTTTTGTTTTTCATGGAGCCACTTTTTTTTTAAGTTTATTTATTTATTTTTGACAGAGAGAGAGAGAGAGCGCATGAGCAGGGGAGGGACAAAAAGAGAGAGGGAGAGAATCCCCAGCAGACTCTGCATTGCCAGTGCAGGCCCCACATGGGACTCGAACTCACTAAACACGAGATTATTACCTAAGCCAAAACCAAGAGTCAGACGTTTAACCGACTGAGCCACCCAGGCGCCCCTTCATGGAGTCACTTTTAATTGATTTATTTGTTTTGGGTTGCTGTCATTAATTCCCCTAAATTCTCCACCAGAACCAGAAAACCCTCTAATGCTATTTTCCAAATCAACCAATGCCAACAGGAAATCTATTAGTTCCTATTTGTTTGGTTTCTTCCTGCTGAATTCGTTTCCCAGGGGTTGCCTAACGAATTACCACAAACTTGGTGGCTTGAAACAATAGACATTTATTCTCTCGCAGTTCTGGGGGCCGGAAGTTCAAAATCAAGGTTCTGGCAGGGCTGATTCCTTCTTTTTTTTTTTACGTTTATTTTTGAGACAGAGAGAGACAGAGCATGAACGGGGGAGGGACAGACAGAGAGGGACACACAGAATCAGAAGCAGGCTCCAGGCTCTGAGCCATCAGCCCAGAGCCCAACGCGGGGCTCGAACTCACCGTCTGTGAGATCATGACCTGAGCTGAAGTCGGACACTCAACCGACCGAGCCACCCAGGCGCCCCAGGGCTGATTCCTTCTGAAGTGCTCCGTGCCTCTCTTCTGGCTTCTGGTTGTTGCTGGTAGTCCTTGGTGGTTTTTTGGCTGGTGGCTGCATCATTGCAGTTTCTGCCTCCATCTTTACGTGGCCTTTTTCCCTCGATGTGTCCTCTCTCTCTGTGTCTCTCATGGCCTCCTTGTAAGGATGCCAGTCATATTATATTAGGGGCCCGGTACAACTGGCATCCTTATACATATGGCCTCTTCTTTTTTAAAAAAATTTTTTAAAACATTTATTTATTTATGAGAGACAGAGTGAGACAGAGCATGAACAAGGGAAGAGCAGACAGACAGGGGACACAGAATCCAAAGCGGGCTCCAGTCTCTGAGCTGTCAGCACAGAGCCCAACCCGGGGCTCGAACTCACAGACCACAAGATCATGACCTGAGCTGCAGTCGGATGCTTAACCGACGGAGCCACCCAGGTGCCCCATGTATGGCCTCTTCTTAATTGATTACACCTACGAGGACCTTATTTCCAAAAAAGGTCACCCTACAAAGTTCTGGGTAGTTATGAATTTGGGGAGGATGCTATTCAACCCAATAGATCCACCGGTGTTCTTCTTAGAGCCTCTGCCCTCCTGCTCTATTTGGGCTGGTGGTTCTTTAGACTTGCTTAGTTCCCTCACTCTCATGCTGAGAATTTCCTTCATTTTCCTCTGCAAATCCTATTCCTTTATTTCTGGTCTCCTCCCCTTGGTTTGCTCCCTAGTTGTGTTGGGGCACATGTTCCGGTACCTGTCTAACAAAGAGTGCGTGGAAAGTACGTTTTTGCATTGCATATCTGAAAATATCTTTTTCAACGTTCACACCTAACTTGTGGTTTTCCCAGGCATAGAAATTAGGTTGAAAAATCATTTCCCCCCAGAATTTTGGAGGCCTTCTATTTGGGCAGCTGGGTATAGAATGTGCCATATTATTCTGTTTCCTGAGCATTTTTACTCTTTGTAAGCTACAGAAGCCTCTCTCTGTCCCCCGTGTTTTGAAATGCCGTCGGGATGTGTCCCCACGAGAACTGCCTTCATCCTTTTTGCTGACATCCAGTGGTCCTTTCATCTGCAAACTCACATCCTTCATTTCCTGGACAATGTTCAGGAACATCACCTATTTGATTTCTTTCCCTTTGGTTTTTATCCTCTCTTTCTGAAACTTTTAATCAGATGGCACACATCCTGAAACGGACCCCTGAGTTTCTCATTTCTTTCCTCCTGCTTTTCATTACATTCCTTTTGTGTTCTGCTTTCTGGGAGATTCTTGGTCTTTATCTTCCAGCCCATCTGTGGGTTTTTTAAATCTCGGTTATCATGTATTCAATTTCTAAGCCCTCTTCCTTGTTCTTGGAATGCTCCCAGTTTTCAGCATCCTGTTTGGGTCCTGCAGAGGTGATCTTTCCTCTTATCTCTCTGATGATATTCCCTAGAGTTGTTTGTTCAAGTTCCTCCAGCAGCCTGCATGGTCTGTTTCCTCTGAGTTCCTTCTCTCTGATTGTTTTGGTCCTTGCCTTTGATGTAATCAGCTTTCCTCAGATGTTGGTGACCTTGACTGTTCGTGTTTAAGAATGAGTCACTTCAGGGACACCTGAGTGGTTTAGTTGGGTAAGCGTCTCATGTCGTGATCTCAGGTCGTGATCTTACCGTTCATGAGTTTGAGCCCCCAGCGGGGCTCTGTGCTGACAGTGCAGAACCTGCTTGGGATTCTCTGTGTCCCTCTCTCTCTGCCCCTCCCCTGCTTGCATTCTCTCTAAATAAATAAACAGATAGATAGATAAATAAACAAATAAACAAACAAACAAACTTAAAAAAAAAAAAAGAATGGGATGCCTGGGTGGTTCAGTCAGTGAAGAATCCAGCTTTGGCTCAGGTCATGATCTTGCAGTTCGTGGGTTCCAGCCCCATGTTGGACTCTGTGCTGACAGCTCAGAGCCTGGAGCCTGCTTCAGATTCTGTGTCTCCCTCTCTCTGTGCCCTCCCCTGCTCGCCTTCTGTCTCTTTCAAAAATAAAAATAAACACTTAAAAAAACACTAAAAAAAAACAAAAAAAAAGAATGAGTCACTTCAGAGCTGACTGAAGGCCCTGTGTGTGGAATGGGGGTGGGGGTGGGGGGGTATGTACATGGTATGTCTCTCAGGGAGACTGGCCTGGAAGTGGCCGCTGTGTTGGGGGGTCCCCAGCATCACCATCTGTAGGCCCTTTGTCTGAGGCTGTTTGATTCCTCCAGAGAAAACTCCTTTGATCTCTGCCCTGGGGTAGAGGTGTGTGTGGAGGGCTGGAGCTAGGGTATAAACCTGGCTGCTGGAGGTCTGGAAGCGGAGCAGCCTGGGGACGCGGCTCTTGCCATTCAAGTGCAGACAAGCATGTCCATTAGAAATAGAAGGAGCCAGGGCGCCTGGGTGGCTCAGTTGGTTAATCATCCGACTTCTGATCTCAGCTCAGGTCATGATCTCACAGTTTGTGGGATCGAGCCTTGAGTCACACAGCCCGCTTGGGATTCTCTCTCTGCCCCTCTGCCTCATTCTCCTTCAAAATAAATGAACTTAAAAAGAAATAGAATGGGCCACATATATAACCGAACATTTTCTAGGGGTACCTGGGTGGCTCTGTTGGTTAAGTGTCCGTCTGGGCTCAGGTCATGATCTTGCGGGTTGGGAGTTCAAGCCCTGCACCGGGCTTCCCTGCTTGGGATTCTGTCTCTATCCGTCTCTCTCTGCCCCTCCTCCACTCTCTCTCTCTCTCAAAATAGACTTAAAAAAATGAATGCAAATTTCCAGTAGCCACAGTAAACCCAGTAAAAAGAAACAGGTGAAATTAATCTTAATAATATATTTCATTTAGCCCAGTGTAAAAATACTATCATTTCAACATACAATTAACATAAAAGTTAACACACTTCACATTTTTTTATTCCTACAAATCTTCAAAATCCGGTGTCCTGCACTTACAGCACATCTCCCCCGGGACCAGCCACGTATCATGTACTCACTCGCGACATGTGGCGAGTGGCCGCTGCAAGGACAGGACAGGTGTAGACCATCACTTCAGGCTTCTCTTCCTGGCAGAGGCCCTCCTGAGTCTGGCCCGGGCTCCCAGGAGCCCCGGAGCCCCTCGTGGCCTTCAGGATCCATCTGATACCCAGGGCGTCCCTGCCACCCTTGAAGCAGGAGGCTACCCATTTGCACAGGATTTCCTAGGGGGTTCCATGCACCTGTTCACTACTGGGCTGGGGGAACTGTCCTGTCCCTGTGCGGGTGTTGAAAACCGAGTCCCCTCTCTCCTGTCCCTCCCTTTGCTTTTATTCTTCAGGTTCCCCAGCTGTTTTTGTTGCTTCGTGGGCCATCAGCAGGCACTTTCTGGAAGACGTTGGGTAAGCTGCTTGAAGGAGAGGTAACAGGAGAGTATTTTATATCATCCAGCTCTTCGAACAGGATGGACACTTGTTGGGAGCTATCTAGGAGAGGCCTGTTTTTCAAACTGGGGGCCACAGGCGAGTTCTCTGGAGGCATCGTCAGCCTCAGACGTGCTCTGAGCCAGAGGGGAGAGTCGGTTCTGATAGCACTGGGCACACAGCCGCAGTGCTCAGGGTCACCAGCATGGGCCATTCATACGAAGGGCTCCTCAGAGGACTAGCCTTTCCAGGTCAGCTCAGCTCTCCACGCCTAACGGAGCCTGGCTGTCCACAGGTGCTGGGACATCAACGCCAACGCGTCCATCTGGTGGGTCATTCGAGGGCCTGTGATCCTCTCCATCCTGGTGAGTGGCCATCTTCCTGAGCTGGGCTCCAGTGGGAGAGAGGGAAACAGTGACTGGCCTGGACAAAAGGCCAAGAGACAGGGCTCCCTCCTGGTGCGGGGAGGGATCAACCACAGAACTTCCAGAGGTTAGGGGGCCCACAGGAGGGTTTAGAAGCTCCGCCCCCTGAAGAATGGCGGATGGAAGTGGGAGGGGCAGTTAGGAGGTTACATAACTCCCTTTGGTCTGTGAGTAGCCACTGAAATGTGATTAGCCGAGCTCCTTGCCCTAACCTGGCTGGCTCTGTGATGAAACCCCCCCCCCCCCACCTTCAGATCCTTTGGGTCCTGTCCTGATCTGTTTTCTAGGCATCCCCTTGTTACTGGGAAGAATCATTGAGCTGGGATCATAGGCAGGGAGCTGAGGAAAGCTGAGTGAGGCATGGTCTTGGGCCCTCAGGGTGCTGTTGGGAGGGGCGGGGAGGAGATACAAGAGTGACTTAGGGACAGGGAACCCAGAGGGTCTCAACTGGGATCAACAGAATCAACAGAATCACCTGGGAGCTGTTTAACAATATTGATGGCCAGAGCGCCCGGGTTCCTCAGTCGATGAGCGTCCGACTCGATTTCAGCTCAGCTCATGATATCACGGTTTGTGAGTTGGAGCCCTGCATCAGGCTCTGCGCTGACAGGCGAAGCCTGCTTGGGATTGTCTCTCCCACTCTGTCTCTGTCCCTCTCCCCATCTCTTTCTCAAAGTAAATCAATAAACATTAAAAAAAAAAAAATACTGAGGGCCAGAGATTCTGCTCTCGTTGTTCTGGGGAGGGGCCCGGACACCAATCTCTGGTTTAAGTTCTCAGGTGCTTCTACTCTGCAGTCAGGGTTGGGAGCCCTGGAGCTGAGCCTGTGGGTGTGGATATGAAATAGGGGGACAGAGGACGGGGGACACCCTCGGGTTGTCTCCTGGATGGAATCAGCCCCTCAGCCGGGCGCAGGGTTCAGGGGGGGTACGGGTACAGGACCAGTTGACAGGAAGTGCCCTTCATGGGCTCTCTGGGGCGGGGCAGGGGTGCTGCACAGGGCAACAGCCCCTCCTCTTCCACTGGCTGGCTGGTGACCTTCTAGGGGCAGTTGGGGGAAGGGAGCCATCCTGCCATCCCATGACCTCCCTCCTTTTTTCTTTTTTAACATTAAAAAAATTTTTTTGGAGGTGGGGGGAGGGGCAGAGAGAGGGGAACAGAGGATCCAAAGAGGTCTCTGTGCCGACAGGCTGACAGCAGTGAGCCCGATGCGGAGCTCGAGCTCACAAATCATGAGATCCTGACTTGAGCTAAACTTGTAGGTGCAACTGACTGAGCCAAGCAGGTGCCCCTTTTGAGCATTTTTTAAAAGTTTGTTTATTTATTTTGAGACAGAAAGTGAGTGCACATGCGTGACCGGGGAAGGGGCAGAGAGAGAAAGGGGGAGAGAAAGAATCTCAAGCAGGCTCCATGCTGTCAGCACAGAGCCCTACACGGGGCTTGATCCCACGACTGGGAGATCATGACCTGAGCCAAAATCACGAGTCGATGCCTAACTGACTGAGCCACATCGGTGTGCCCGCCCCCTTTTTCTAAATAATAGACTTCATGTAAAAAGAAAAGTTGGAAGATACAAAGTCTGTTTTTCAAAAGGGAATAAAATCACACATACTTTTAGCACCTAGATACACACAATGGATACACATGTGCTTTTCTTTCCTTTTTCTTTGAGGAAAAACATACTTTTCTCAAAATGCTTAATATAGTTTTGTATTCTAGTTTGGTTTTTCACTTAGCAAGAGATGTGAGGTGTCCCATGTCCTTTGAAATTATCTAATGAACTATGCAGTGCTATGACTGCATGATATTCCCACAGGAGGGCATTTCCTCATTTAGTTAGAGCAGTTTCCTTGCTATAATTCTGGGAATCTGACAGCCCAGCCCAGGAGAGCCCCAGCGGAGGGACAGTGGGCCCCAGCGTCCTGGCAGATTTCATGGGACTGGGTCTATCTAGTGATTGAATGTTTGGTGGATACTCCTGATGCAACATATCTCCCAACAAGAGCACCTGGATGGCTCGATTGGAAGAGCATGGTGAATGGGGCACCTGAGTGGCTCAGTCAGTTAGGTGTCTGACTTCGGCTCAGGTCATGATCTCACAGTTTGTGGGTTCGAGCTCCATGTCGGGCTCTGTGCTAACAGCTCAGAGCCTGGAGCCTGCTTTGGATTCTGTGTCTCCCTCTCTGTCTCTGGCTCTCCCCACTCATGCTCAGTCTCTGTCTCTCTCTCTTTCAAAAATAAATCAACATAAAAAATAAATAAAGAAAAATATAAAAGGTTTTATCTTAAAAAAAAAAAGAAAAAAGGAAGAGCTATGACTCTTGATCTCAGGGTCATGAGTTTGAGCCCCATATTGGGTGCAAAGATTACTTAAGTAAGAACTTAAAAAAACAAAACAAAACAAAATAAAAACCTCCCAACCAGTTGGTCACAGGGCCTGGAATTTCACTATTTGGGACTCATTCTTGGGACCTTAGAGAATTTTTTTTTTTTTTTTGCCTTCCAGTGCTCCCTATTAAATTGAATCCAACTCTAAGACAAAAAATAAATGGAAAAAAAAAAAAGCTTTTATTCATATACACCATGCATAGCCAGCTCTGAGCAAGAGGCATAAACAAACAAGCTGAGAAGCATGTTCCTGAAGAAGCAGCTGGGCTAGGAGTCCTGACAGGCCTCTAATCCTTGTCTTGTGGCCAGCATTCCCAGGCCCCAGGCTGTTTGTGTGAACAATGAGGGTGCCCGGCTGGCCGAGCCCTCTGATCCCTGCTTCTGTAAATGGTGCTGGAGCCCGTAGGTGGGTGAGAGAGGAGGAGAGGTACCACCGTGTGGGCATCTTTATAACATTCTGGCACTGGGCTCTGTGAAGGCAACACCAAAAGAAATAAACAGACTACATTCCTGTCCTTTAGGAAGTTGGGATTGGGACTGGCAGATACGTGGACACACATAAGTTTGACAGACGTATGCCTTTGTCCTCTTTCAAACATTTCAGGTGCTTACACAGTGACATGATCCCTCACTGCAATATATCAGGAAAAGAGAGGTGATCAAGGGTGGCTTCCTGAAGTTGGTGATTGAACTGCAAAGTGATGCTATAAGGCTCTGAGGCAGTGTTTCTCAAAGTATGGTCCCCAGGCCGGCAGCTTCACCATCACCTGGAAGCTTGTTAGAAGTGCAAATTCTTGGGCCCCACCCCAGATTTACTGACCTATAGCCTTGGGACTCCACCCCCACCCCTCAGTCAATACCCTAAGCCTTAAGAACCTCTGCTGGTGGGGCACCTGGGTGGCTCAGTTGTTAAGCATCTGCCTGTTGGTTTTGGCTGAGGTCATGATCTCAGGGCTCATAAGTTCGAGCCCCACATCGGGCTCTGCACTGGCAGTGCAGAACCTGCTTGGGATTCTCTCTCGCCCCATCTCTCTGCCCCTCCCTGTTTGAGCTTTCTCTCTCTCTCTCTCTCTCAAAATAAATAAACATTAAAATGACAACAACAAAACTTCTGCTGGAAGAAAGCCGTGCTACTCAAAGTGTAGTCGAGGACCAACTTTGACATCATCTGGAGCTTGATGGAAATATAGACTTTCAGGTCACCTGAAACCTGCCTTTTAACAAGGTCCCCAGGGGTTTCAATGCACCCCCAGTGTGAATAATCCCTGATGGCAACTGAGCAGACCTCAGAGCTGCAGCAGCCAGGGGGTAGGAGCGGGTGCCGGGTCAGTCATCCCCTCCCCGGGTCAGTCATCCCCTCCCATAGGTTTGCTCCACCAGGACTGTGGGGCAGGTGAGGGGAGGCACAGTGGTGCAATCTCGGGTGTGGCCTGCAGTGCCTTCTCTGCCCTCAGGTCCAGGGGTCAGGGGCCTGGAGGGGTGGCGATCACCTTCAGCCCCACCTCTGTCTTGTGTTTTACAGATTAATTTCATCCTTTTTATAAACATCCTAAGAATCCTGATGAGAAAACTGAGAACCCAAGAGACAAGAGGAAATGAAGCGAACCATTATAAGTAAGTGGAAGGCAAAGACAAGGCTTGCTCAGTCAGCACGTATTTCCTGAGCACCTATTGTTTACCCAACTGGACCTAGTTCCTAGGAGGTTACAAATGTAAATAGGAATGGGGGCTGGGTGGGGGGGGGGGGGGGGGGGGGTCCTTTGTGCAGCCTGAGAAGGGTGCCCCAGTGGTGGGAAGATAAGAAATCTCTCAGGATCCCAGGAAGCAGAGATTTGTGCTTGGGGCAACGCCAGGGAGTCTCCTGATGGGTTTCGGGGACCCAGCTTCAGGGACATCGATATAGGTCTGTGTATTGTTCAAGGGAGAATGGCCTTCATCAGATTTTCAAGATATGTGATCCAGAAATACTCTGAAACCTTTAAGATGTTGAAGGGAGATGCTGTACTAGTTTGCTAGGTCTATCATAACGTAACCACACACTGGATGGCTTAAAGAAGAGAAACTTACTCGCAGTTCTGGAGGCTGGAAACCCAAGATCAAGGTGCCGGCAGGACTGGTTTCCTCTGAGGCCCCTCTCCTTGCCTTGTAGATGGCTGCCTTCTCCCTGGGTCCTTTTGTCTGTGCTCAGAGGTGTCTCTTCCTCTTCTTAAAAGGACGCCAGTTGATTGGACTAAGGTCCTATCCTAACAACCTCCTTTTAACTTAATCACCTCTTTTTAGGTCCTGTCTGCAAGCAGAGATAGGTATTTCTGAGGTCCTGCAGTTAGGGCTTCAATTTATGAATTGGGGCTGGGGAGATGTAATTCAGCACAGAACGGTTAAAGACAAATCAGTGTCCAGCAAGGGCTTTCTCTGTGAGGTTCTGAGCTTTGAGAATCCGGCAGTGAGTTGGATTACTTGGTGACAGATTCTCCAGGACATCTTTAGAGCAGTGGTCTCCAGAGTAAGCTGGAGCCGGGGATTAGGATAAAGCTGCAAGACAGAACACAGGATGCCCAGTTCAGTGTGAATTTTGGATAAACAACAAATAGTGTTTTAGTTACTTACTCAAAAAAATATGATCCTTTGTTTATCTGAAATTCAAATTGAACTGGGCATCCTATATTTTTTATTTGCTAAATTTAGCAACCCTAATCTGGGAAGAAAAAAAAAAGCACATCTCCTTATAGGTATTTATTATCAACAAGAAAAAAAAAAAAAGAATCCTGGCTTTGTGAATAATATGTTAAATAACACATGCACATAACTTATAAATAATAAAGTTGTTTGGGTGCGTTTGTGTCCAAATGTTATTTGCCGATAGGGGTGCGTAATCAGGTATTTTGGGGACTGGCCATGGGTGGTGGTATGTGGGAGTTAGAAATTCTCTAGAATGAAAAGTCAAACCACAAAGGTTGGGGGGGGGGGGCCCTCCGCTGGCCTCCTGCAGTCAGGCAGGTTGGGTGTGTGGAGCTGTGCCCTAGGGGAAGGGGGCAGGACACCGCAGCGGGTCTGGGTCTGTGTCTGTAGGCGCCTGGCCAAGTCTACCCTCCTGCTGATCCCCCTCTTCGGAGTCCACTACATCATCTTCGCCTTCTCCCCAGAAGATGCCATGGAGGTCCAGCTGTTCTTTGAATTGGCCCTTGGCTCGTTCCAGGTAAGTTTCGCGGGACTGTGACTTTCGGGAGTTCTCTCTTTCCTTAAAGAGAAATGGAGACCACAGAGGCGGCAAGCCAGGTCTTCCCAGAAGGGTCCAGCAGGGGGTTTGGGGGTGCCTGCTTTGGCTGACATCCAAGAGAAGCTGGGCAGGACCTCACTGTGCTGTGGGACCCAAGTTCCCCACCAGTCAGATGGTGGGAGGTAAAACTAAGGAGAGAGACTGACTCCAGGGAAGACGAAAGGGAAAAATAACCCCACATACTGCATTGCACACCTCTCCACAGTTTATATGTAGTCAAAATAGCCTTAGTGCTGAGGGCTATGGCTGAGCCATCAAAAAGCAGGGCAGGAAGAGGAACATTGTGGGAATGAGGGAGAGGGCATCTGAAAGAGAATAATATCTTCGTCTTCATACTGGGAAGTCCATAAAAAATGCCCCAAACCGAAAAATCCAGAAGTAGCATCATCAGCATATTCTTCAGAACCAGTGAAAAGAATTCCAAGTAGTTGCCTCTGAGGAACAGGAAATGGGGGCAGGGGTGTTAGGAGGCTGCTGTTGTTTTGTGACAGCAATCATTTGACTCTTTGAAACTTGCATGCATACACAAGTTACTGAGAATAATACCCAACCTAAAAAAAAAAAGGGAAGAAAGAAAGTGAGGGAAGAAAGCACCTACCTATTCATTCGAGATGTTGTGAGGCTTAAAAACAAAACAAAACAGTAAACGTGTTTAGACAGAAGGACTCTTAACATGAATCCCAAACGTCACAGTGTTACTTTGTTTACTCATAGCTGTCTCCTTCCAAAAATAATATGATGTAGCTTTCAGGAAAACCATACAGAGGACAAAAAAAGAAAAGAAAAAAAAAGGTAGCGAAGGATCAGTGAAAAAAATAAAAATAAAAACCAAAATTGAGTTCATACAGAGAAGCAAATTCAGGAGAGTGCTAGGAAGGTGGGAGAACTTAGAGATTTCCAGTAGCCAGAGCAAAAACAGAAACACAGTCTGTTCTAAGATTTATAATATCCGCAATGGAAACAAGCAAATTCCCAGGAAAAGGCTAGAGATTATAGGCTTCAGGGCCTGAGAGAAATTTCTCCCAGTGGATTTTCCTAAAGAAGCCAGCCTGTTCGCAACAAGATTGATTATCCTGCAAAGTCCTCCTCACTGGGGAGGCTTTGGTCTCAGGACGGGGCTCAGAGTCTCCCTTGTTGCCTGAGTTCAGTTCAGGGTGGGTGAGGCCGGGGTCACTCTTCTGTCACTTTCAGGTTCCGGGGAGGACACATCACTGGGCACACGTCATTGAGTAGAGTCAGATCTTCTCCACACCCTGCCTTCAGACCCTACCCCAGGGCTGTCCCCTCTGCCCAGAGCTCCCTGCCGGTGCCCCAGGCTCCAGAGAACCCAGCCTCTTATGTAATCCACATTCTTCGTTTCTTCATCCAGAGTTTCCGTGTCCACCTGCTCTTGTAATGTGTGGGAAGGCTGGGCTCACAATGGCCCATTCAGCAGGTGGGGGATTCCGGGTCCACATGGGTGGAAGGCCTTGACCTGGCTTCCAGAAGTGGGTAGTGACCTCACTGAGAGCACAGATACCCGTGTCTGCCTCCCTGCACAGAAAGGGAACTTCCTGTCCCCTGGAGTTGGGGCTTGTGGCTGGGGCTGGGCCATTTGGTTTCTCTCTAAGGAAATGGCTTGTCAAGAGAAAACCCAAAAGCACTTTCAGAATGTTCTCATAGAAACATTCTATGTTTACAAAGAAAATGGATCGTTAAGGTTTTTTTAAACTTTGCTCACACACAAACATATATCACTTGATTATCTATTACCCGTGTATATTTTATATAATGTATATATTTTAAAAATTCTATATTATAGAAAATTTCTTCCATATATTAAAGACAATAGTAGATAATGAGCCCCCATGTAGTCATTGCCCACTCAAGGCGGGTATGTTTCATGTCTGTCCCCAGCTGCTTCCTCCACCATGTCCCCCCTCATTTTAATCAAATCAAAGACTGTTTTATTCAAATGTGAATATTCTAGTCCGAATCTCTAAAAGACAGGGGCTGAACGAACACACACAGAGCCACAATACATTATCAACGGCATATACTTTTATTTTAATGTTTATTTTGAGAGAGAGAATCCCAAGCAGGCTCTGTGCTGTCAGCACTGAGCCCCACGCGGGGCTCGATCTCACGAACCGTGAGATCGTGACCTGAGCTGAAATCAAGAGTCAGACACTTAACCGACTGAGTCACCCAGGCACCCTGTCATATACTTCTGGCTTTTTCTGATTGTACACGTAAGAGTTGTTGTAGAAAATTTGGAAAATAAGGAACCATTAAAAAAGAAAAAAAAAATCATCCATAATCTCATGGCCCCAGAAATAATCTGCTAAAAATGATGGTGGGTTTTCTTCTACGTCTTTTTTTTTTTTTTTTTTCTTTTCTTTAAAGTCTCTTTTCTATCCAGGAAGACACTTATGTACGCACAGCTTATATAATTGAGGTCATGCTATGTGTGGTTTCCTTTTTTTTTTTTTTTAATGTGTGGTGTCCTATCTTGTGTGTTGTAATTCTCTATCTTCCTGTTGTCTCCACGTCACTAAAATTCTTCAAAGACTTCATTTTTAATGATTGTATAAAAACTGTGGAATTTCTTTTTTTTTTTAATTAAAAAAAAATTTTTTTTAATGTTTATTTCTGAGACAGAGAGAGACAGAGCATGAACGAGGGAGGGTCAGAGAGAGGGAGACAGAATCTGAAGCAGGCTCCAGGCTCTGAGCTGTCAGCACAGAGCCCGACGCGGGGCTCGAACTCACAGACTGCGAGGTCATGACCTGAGCCGTAGCCGGACGCTCAACCGACTGAGCCACCCAGGCGCCCCAAAAACTGTGGAATTTCTTAAACTCGCTGGCTGTAGGAGGCCTGCCCTATATGTACCTGGGGCACAACTCACTTTCCCTCACCTGGGGCTCCGGCCCTCACCTGAACTGTGAAAATGTGTCTCTGGATCTTGGAGGCCCAGGCACCCCCGGGCCCCATGAGGTGGGCGCCATCCACAGCCAGCAGCCTGACCACCGGCTCTGGGCCAAGCATGGGGCCAGTCCTGCCTAAACCCCTGTGACCCAGTTCCCTCACCTGTAAAATCGGGGTCCTCCCCCTCCCCCCTAGGGCTTTGGCAAGGATTCAATGAAGCCCCTAGAACCCAGAACCCCATGGTTATGTAGGTCAGACAACTCCACATCTAGTTGTCTCACCTTAAAGCCTGACTTTTCCATCTGCTGACAGAGGCTCCCAGGTGAGAAAGCTGGAGAACCACCTGGGATTTTTTTTTTTTTTTTTTTTTTTTGAGACAGAGGGGTGGAGGAGGGACAGAGAAAGGAGACAGATTTTCGGAGACAGATTTTCAAGTAGGCTCCATGTCCAGCACAGAGCCCAATACGGGACTTGATTTCACCCTGTGATCATGACCTGAGATGAAATCAAGAATCAGCCACTTGACTTGAGCCTCCCAGGTGCCCCAGTCTGAGATCATCTGTCCTCAGGCATTCGGATTTGGGGTAACCTAGGCAAAAGCTCCCAGGCGATCCTAACATGCTACAGAATTTGGAAACTGCAGCCTTGAGTAGGCGTTCCTGCCGCCCACTTCCCCCAAATGGTCTCCGTTCTACGTAGCAGTCCCCGATGCCTGATATTCTAAAGCAAATCCTTGAGTTTTGTCACTGTTAAAACGCCAACAGCCCTGAGCCATTGTATGTATTAAGTCCACCATAGCTGGGCTGGTTCATCATCCTCTGGGGTCCTTTCCAATGTGGTAAGTAGGTAAAGGCAGGTCTGGATGGGACCGGGAAGGGGAGGGGAGCCCCCCTGAGGTCAGCGCTATGGCACGCAGACCTCTGAGGGGAAGGGTGCCCACCAGCCAGGGAAGCTGCAGGGCAGAAGGAAGGGCAGGCTGACCTGAGGGGTCCCTGAGGAGGTGAGCAGAGACCCTGCCCTTGGCTTATGGTCCCCAGCAGGCCTCTTGGCCTCAAACCCTGCATCTCAAGACTGGAGTCCCTGGCCGAGCTCCATGCCAGGACCACTGGGAAAACAGAAGCTGCAGATACTAGTGAGGAAGGGTCCTGACAGGCACAGACCTCCATCGCACCAGGGAACATAGAGTGCATACAGCCCCGAGGCCCCTAACCAAGGAGATGTATACGGGGAGGTCACACACACCCCACTTTTGGCAGGCCAGCACCAGCACGCAGGCTTTGCTGATTTCACATTCACGCATTCGTGTTTCAGTGTGAAGAGCTGGCCGTGGTGGACCGCCTCCGGATTTCCAGCTGATCTTGAAAATGAGCCCACACCAGGCCCAGGGTCTCCCAGGGGCCGGCCCCTCCCCCTACCTGAGGGACAGTGCGCTTTGGGCGCCACCAGTCTCTGCTTCTCCCAGATGGCCTGCCTTACTAACTCAGGGGACTGACCTGGTCCCCATGGGCCCAAGTTAGCAGCTTCTACTCTGTGGTTGCTGGAACCACAGGTGTCCAATGCCCGACGCTGGACACTGGGCTCACAGACAAAAGGGGTCCTGCTCTTGCCCCAAGGAGCTGAGTCTATGCTGGATGATGCCAGCAGAGCCAGGGGTACAGTAGGGGGCTCAGAGGACATAGCCCTAATTCCCCCTGAGGTGAGAGGTGTGAGAAGGCTCTGGGACACTTCCTGGGGAGAAGTGAGCCTGGGGCTAGCAATTCAAGGATGTTGGGGGGGGGGGAAGCTGAAGGGAGGCTGGGTACAGGAGTACCTGCACTGACCCCTGCTGCCTTGCCCCCCCCCCCCCCCCCCGCAGGGCCTGGTGGTGGCCGTCCTGTACTGCTTCCTCAATGGGGAGGTGAGTTCTCAGCTGGCCTGGAGAGAGGAGCTTCCTAGCCACTGGATCCCTGTTCAGGAGCTCCCCGGAAAAGGTGGTGGGGAGAGGTGGGGTGCGGGCTGGGTCTCCTGAGCTCACTTCATGGGAACATCGAAGCACCCAGAAGCCTAGTTCACACATTTACTGCGCACGACCCTCAGTTCAGCACAAGGGGGATTCTGTAGGTCTGGGCTGGAGCCTGAAAATGTTTAACAAGCTCTCTCCAGGAGGTTCTTACCCTAGAGCAAGTCCAGGAAAGAGGGAAGTATGGGCACCCCAACAAGAACCCGGGCTCCTGACTGCTCTGCTGCTTTGCCTGGTGGGTGACCCTGCTCACTGCCCACTGCCCTTCAATGGGCCTCAGTGTTCCCATCTGTAAAATGGCGCAGAGGCAGTAACAGCAAATCCATCCTCAAGGACCCTCCAAATGAGTGTTGACTCCTGGGAGGGCCAGACACTTACTATGAAGTCTCTGCTCCTGCGCAGAGCAGTTGGGGGAGGACACACACAGAAGCAGCCCAACCACTAGTTGAATACAGTCCTTCACACAAGTAAGGCCTTTCTAGAACTGTCGACCATCAAACTGGTTTGCCACACTTGAATGGGAATAACCTGTTTTCCAAAACTCAAGCATGAAACCTGGCTTCAAAGGTTTGGGCTGCTACAGCTGGGCACCCTGGAGGACATTTCCAAAGAGCAACTCCCGGGCCCCCAGATTAAGTTGTGAGCTAGGGAGGCTTCATGGGAAGGAGTCCAGTTTGTCCCAGGTGATGACCTGATTAATTCTGGAGTTCTGGAATTTGTGAAACAGCCCAAAGCCCCTTCCTTGGGACCCAGGCGGCAAGATTGAAGGTGAAAGTGTCCAGGAGAGAGGGGCCCTCAATCCCTACTGGATGTTGGGGCTGGAAATGGCCAATCTGAGGGGTTTGCAGGAGAGGGGAAGGTTCGAGTCGTGGGACCATGCTGAGGTCCCGGGGTGGGGGCGGTGAATGGGACTGTGGGTACAAGGTCGGTTCTTCTCTCCTCCACTGATGGTGGTCTCTGGGGGCAGGTGCAGCTGGAGGTTCAGAAGAAGTGGCGGCAGTGGCACGTCCGTGAGTTTCTACTGCGCCCCGTGGCCCTCAACTCCACCTTCAGCAATGGCACCAGCGGCCTCACCCACAGCACCAAGGCCAGCACCTCAGAGCAGAGCGGGGGCACCTGCAGGGCCAGTGTCATCTGAGAGGCTGCAGCAGGGCCACGCACGGGACAGAGACCAAGATGGGTCACGAGAAGGCTAGACATTGCTGCAGGACAGTCCGTATCGGTCTTCTCAGCAGACATCATAGGCTTTTCTCCTGTGACCAAGAACTCCCCTCCTCTGGGCCTCAGATTGGGGAGGGGGCTGTGGTGAGAATTCCTCAGAACTGATCAAAGCACAGGCACCGTGGGGCAGGACGAGGGCCCGGGATTTGGGTCTGTTGTGTTACGTAAAGGGCAGTTCAAGGGTTCCAGAAGGCAGGGAAATAAATGGTAGCTGGGATGGGTCTGGTATGTAATTGCCCGCTCTCCTTTAGCCCTCGAGACACAAGGTGAAGGATGCTGAGGCTGGCCTTCCCTACCCCTTCCTGCAGGAATAAGCTCGAAGCCCAGGAAACATGGCAGTCAAGACCCTTGGCCCTAGATGGACCCTCCTTACCCCTCACTACAACTCACCTGTCCAGTAGCTCTTACCCTAGAGCCTCAAGACAACTGGATTAACCTGACCATGTCAGTGAAGCCAAGAGAGACGCCAAGACCCCCAGCTTCCTTTTACTAACCCAACAGGGTACAAGGCACCCTCCCGTGCCTCCTCTTTCACAGTCACCTGCAGCCCAAGGGGCAGAATAGCCAGGAAGGGGGCAGGATTCCATTGGGCCGAAAAAGAAACAGGTTCACGAAGGTCCTGTGACTTGCCCAAGATACTCGGCAAGCAGGGGCACAAGTTCAGTCCAGGGCTTTTGGGTTCAAATCCCTGTGCTCCAAGGCTGTGTCTGTCTTCACTCCTAGGCAGGGGGGCAAGGGCCTGTCTCCCTGTCCCATGGGGATCTGTCTCCCCTTTTTGTCTTTGGACTTTAGTTTCCTGGAACTAAAATTATTGGCACTCCCTCTCCCACCAGCCGTGTGAGGATTAAACAGGACTATTTGAACCCTTTTACAAAACACAGCCTATTAGTGTTCAGGGGAAAGCATTCCGGACAGAAAGCCCCAACATAAAGGAAAAGGCGTCTTGCTGGTGGGTGACCTTGGACAAGTGCTGTCCCCTCCTGGGCCCTGGCCTCCCACCCCTGCATCTCCCCACTGCAGAGACAAGGAAGTCACCCCTTTGTACCTTGTGAACGGTTTCTGGAATGAAAGCCCAGGTGCTTATTTTCCAGGGCCAAGAACCCAGCCTGTAAGGTTGATGAGCTCTGCTCTCTGAAAAACTGGTTGGCCCATGACATCTTTCTTGATCTCCATGGACTCCACATGCATTTGGAAATAGAAGTTTTTAAAAAGCCACAGGGGGGTGCCTGGGTGGCTCAGTTGGTTAAGCGTCTTGATCTGGGCTTGGGTCATGATCTTACGGTTCAGGAGTTGGGGCCCCGCATCGGGCTCTGTGCTGAGAGCCAACGCAGAGCCTGCTCAGCATTCTGTCTCTCCTTCTCTCCACCCCTTCCTCACTTGTGCTTTTAAACTTCAAGTTTAAAAAATTAAAAAAAAAAAAAAGCCACAAGGGATAGATAGAAGCACCCAGAAAGGGCACCTGCAGTAATAAGGGTGGGGCAAGAGACCAAAAACCCATACAGTGACCAGCAGCCAGGATGGACCAGGTGGAGGGGGAAGGGGCTAGTGTGGAATGAAATGGTTGAAGCTACTGGGCAGAAAAGAAGCTGGGAAGGGGGCAATTGGCTGCACAAAAACGCACATTTGCCAGCAAGGATGGAAGTCTCCACTGGTTCCTGGTCCCCTTCACCTGCACTCATCCCCAGGGCGGGTGGTAATCATTACAAGTGTAGGCAAGTTCCCTTTACCCCCTGGAGTCCAGCAGGTCCAGATATGTGCTCTGGGAGCCAAAAATGGTACCTTGAGGCCGTCTGACCCTTGCCAAAGACAGACACGCACACATGCTCGCCTCAGGGAGGACTGTGTATTGGAAGGTTGGTGGGCCATCCTGGGAAGCTGGTTCGAAGAATTAAGGCAGGATTCCCACAGACAGCAGAGATGGCTGGCTGCTGGCGGCTGAGGTTATTCATGGATTATGCCCCCCCCCCCCCACCGCAAAGGCAGGGTTCAAATCAAGTCAAATGGTTTACAAACCTATTATGTGCAAGACATTGAGGGAATCCTCAATAACATGACCAAAGCTATAGCAAGGAAAGGTGCACAGAGGTCCTTTGGGCTGGTGGAAGAAAGTCCTAGGCACTGACTGGATATGCTTAGCTGGAAGAATGATCTGCTCTGGGCAACCCCAGGGGATCCCAGGGACCCACCTGCCCCTATCCTGGCACACAGTCAATAAAACAAGGGTGAACTTCACTTAGCTGTGCAGCCAGCCCAGGCACCAGTCACCCAAGCTGCTTCCTAATCTAGTCCCATCCTGGGAAGAAGGATTCAAGAAAAGAGTCTTAAAATGTGTTAACTTCTAAAATCAACATCCTAATAACTTGGCTAAGGCTGTGCAGCTGGTGGCCCTAGGGACGCTCCTGACCTCTGCAGGCCAGCTGCAAAGGCCACTGGGCTGGTTCTGGCCAACCACCAAAATGTTATGGACTAAGCAGCAGCAGTTTCAAGGTCACAGTCCCACCCCTACCCCCATCAGAGGTCACGTGTTGAAAAAGTCCCGTCTTGACCACACTTTCTTGTAGAACCTGACGTCCTCGGATTTAGGAGGGAGGCCTAAAACTCCCTCGGTTGGCTCCAGGGATGGGTGATGCTGTTGACGTGAAGGCCGCTGATGGCATTCAGAAAGAAGAGGAAGGAGGCCGTGAACTCGCACCAGAACATCAGGGTGAAACCAATGAGCGTGACCTGGTTCCAGAGGAGGATCACGAAACTCAGGAGCCCCCCGGACGAGAGGATGAAAGAGACGAGGAGGAGGACACAGCCCACAGCCCACTTGCGCCGTGAGTGGAGGTCTTCACACACCTGGGACACCATGAGGAGCTCCAGGCCCAAAATGGCGACCACCACAGCCAGGGCGCCCACGCTGCGGGCCAGGACCATGCCCACGGCCAGCCCGGGCACGTGGGCCTGACTCAGGTCTCTGAGGCAGCGTGGCCCCGTCTGGTTGGAGGAAGTGCAGAAGTGCCAGAGCCCAAAGAGGCGGTCCTCAGCCAGCAGCCAGTGGCCATCGCAGATGGAGACGGAGGAGAGGACCAGGGCCAGGGCGGCGCACACAATGATGAGGACCCGGATGAAGGATTCCAAGAAGGGCCGCTGGGGCCTCCGCCGGGCCAGCAGCCTCTGGGCCTAGAAGACACCACGGATGGCATGTCAGGGGAAACCCTTGCCCACGCTCCCGGCTTCCCATAGCCTTATTTTCTGTTGCCGTCCCCTGGGAAGCTTGGGACGCCCACCTTTGCAAGTAGCTTCCCTCCCTCCCAGCCCCTCCTTAACTTGCAGCACAGACCCGCCTTCTTGGGGAGCCCTTCCCCCACTCCACCTGCTCCCTGTCCTCTGTTCAAGACCCAGAAGCACGGACTGTCCAGCTATTCACCAGGCACGAAGGGTTCCCTGACCTTTCTTTCTCTAACGATCTTTATGAAGAAGAAATCCAAATTCTACTGACCAGCAAGGCGGCAGATCCTAGTCTGTTCAGAATTCGGAAAACTTGTCAGACCAGGCCAGTGTGACCTTGAACTTGCAGCGCCCTGTGGGTTTCTTTGTATGCAAAGCAAGAACCCTGCCTAAAGCACTGTGAAGGTTGTTAAAAGCACTGGAGTATTAGTTTTTTTTTTTTTTTTTTTTTTTTTTTTACTTAGCCTTTTATTTTTAATTTTTATTTTTTTTAATTTTTTTTAACGTTTATTTATTTTTGAGATGGAGAGAGACAGAGCATGAACGGGGTGGGTCAGAGAGAGAGGGAGACACAGAATCTGAAACAGGCTCCAGGCTCTGAGCTGTCAGCACAGAGCCCGACGCGGGGCTCAAACTCACGGACCGCGAGATCATGACCTGAGCTGAAGTCAGACACTTAGCCGACTGAGCCACCCAGGCGCCCCTTTACTTAGCCTTTTAATACAAGGCTCCGTTTTCCCTCTCCCAGGATTTCCCAGTAGACTTCAGTCTCCACCCAGCTGGTTCTGCACATTCCAGGCTAGGTGTTATTACCTTGTTTTCCTCAGTACCGAAAGCGATGTTTGCACCTTACCCTTTAGTCTTGCTCAGCCTGAACCTGAACCCCACCCAGCACTGGCCAACTGAACTGTCTAGCAGCTTCTGGGCGTGGGAGAGCCACGGAGGCTCTCCCTCAGCCTCTAGTTGCAGCCCTGGAAGAGTGCACCCACCCCTCTCTTCTGGCAAGCTGGGCCAGGCGTCCGGTGAGGTGTCCCTTATCTCACAGCCCTGGGACACCACCCAGGCATGGGTCCCCTCCCCAACCCAGAAAGCAAAAAATAAAAAATAAAAAGAGAAACACTCTGAAGAATCAAACTCCTTAAGACACACCATAAGCCCTGCACCTTCTGCCCTGCCTCCCCCTCCTGCTTCACCTCCCAGCACACGCTCCTGGCCCCCTCACTCAGACACGGCCGCACTCGTTCTAGGCCCAAGGACAAGCCCAGAACTTTCTTCCTCAGACCTACTGGTCCCTCTGCCTACAAGAGTCTTCCCCCGACTGTCTCCTTTTCTCCATTCTTCATGTCTCAGTGGAAATGTCACTTCCTCACAGAGATCTGTCCTGCCTCCCCAGCCAAACCAGGTTCCCTCCTGTCAGGAACCCTGTTTTCTTCTCTGTTCCGACCACCAGTCATCCATTTCCTTTTGATTTGTGCTTATATGTTGTCTAGCTCACACAGACACCACTCACCAAGAGGGCAGGGCCTCCCATGCAGGCACTGCTGCGTCCCCAGTACCTGGCACAGTGCTTGTCCTGGGCATTCAGTAGGCCTGCAACCACTGTCGCTTCCATCTGAAACTCCTGCCCCAGCCCCCCGCTTTTTTGAAAGTTTATTTACCTATTTCTTGAGAGAGAGAGAGAGAACACGAGAGGGGGTTGGGGCAGAGGGAGAGGGAGAGAGAGGATCCCAGGCAGGCTCCACATGCTGGTGCAGAGCAGGAAACGCGAGATCATGACCTCAGCTGAAATCAAGAGTTGGATACTTGACCGACTGAGCCACCCGGGCCCCCCTGGAGCTCCCTTTAAACGAATCTCCTGCCCCGTCATAAATTACCCCCTTGACAGTGCCTATGGAAGCGGGTTACACCCCGCTTTGGGAGGTAAGCAGACAGCTCATGGGGCTCTGTCACTGCTGGGAAACTGAACAGGGACTATGGGGTGCACCCTATACATGTGCAAATGGAGGCAAGTCTGGGTCATGCTTTTCAGGGAGGGACAGGAAGCAAAGCCACGCTCTGGGAGACTCCTGCTTCGGTCAGAGCCCCAGCAGGAACATCAGACTGGTTGCTGACCTGCCCACCTAAGTGGGAGCCACCGTGAATTTTCTGCCCCAGGGATACATGAATAAGGACCTGATTTGCTTTCAGCACTTCTGCGTAAGCAGGGGCTTGTTTTACTCAAACCTGTGAGGTTGGCAGAGTAGGAAGCTCCCATGGGGGCGGGGGGGCGGGGGAGCGGGGGGCGGAGTGGGGAGGTGGCATAAAGAGGGAAACTATGTCACCCAGAGGCCAGATGACTTACCCAAGATCTCTCACCTAAATCACAATAAAGCCTGTTACGGCTGCCTGGACAAACGTATAATGTGCAGGATGCATTCAGCCAATAAATACCGACTGGGGCCTTCCAGGTACAGGGTCTTTGGTTAGGGGCTCAGTATTACTAGTGAGAGGAAGGAGTAGAGAATGTAGAGGGATGCCCCAGGGGTCAGGGCCCCAACTCCCCTTGCCTCCTATGCAGGGTTCTAGGTGCCGCAGGAGGGGAATAGGGGAAGCTGAGCAGGCCAGCTCGGGCCCTGTCCTCACTCAGCCACAACAGGTCATTCTTTTTTTTTTTTTTTTCTTAATTTTTGAGAGAGAGCGAACGAGCACGAGCAGGGGTTGGGGGCGGCGGGGGAGGAGCACAGAGAGAGAGACACAGAATCCGAAGCAGGCTCCAGGCTCTGAGCTGTCAGCACAGAGCCCAATGCGGGGCTCGAACTCATGAACCACGAGATTGTGACCAGAGCTGAAGTTGGACGCCTAACCGACTGAGCCACCCAGGCGCCCCCACGACAGGTCCTTCTTACCACCTGGACACATTGGTAGTCCAGGAGTCTGTGTTGGATTTCATCATAAAAAAACAGCTTGACTACTAGGAAACAAACCAAGGAAAATTTGAAACCTCTGTGTCTACAAACCATTAAAGGTGTTTGTCCTTGGGCAGCTTCTTAACCTCTTTGGCCGTTGGGTTTTTCATCTACAAAAGGGGGTAGGTGACCGCTGCAGGAAAGCAAGAGCCATGAAGGTACCTGGCCGGGTTACAATGCCCCTAGAAGTTGGCTGGTAAGGTCCTAGGATGGGAGAGCCCTGGAAGCAAGGCCTCAATCAAGTCACAGAACACAGGACCAAGAAACCTTTTGACCCTAGACATCACGCTGTCTAGACAACAGGTATGTCCCATCCCTCCCTCAGCCCCTCCTTCCTTGGGCACAGACTGGACTTTAGTCTCCCGGCCCATCACACTGGGATCAAAGAGAAGACAGCTCACGTCAGTTCATTTCTTCCCCCTCCCACCTCAAAGCAGGGCCTCCTTTAAATTCTCTGATCGCCAGGGCACCTGGGTGGCTCAGTGGGTTAAGTGACCAACTCTTCATTTCGGCTCAGGTCGTGATCTCACAGTTTGTGGGGTCGAGCCCCAAGGACGGCTCTGTGACTGGCAGACAGTGCAGAGCCTGCTTGGGATTCACTCTCACTCTCTCTCTCTGTCCTTCCCCTGCTCACGCTGTCTCTCAAATAAACTTTAAAAAACAAACAAAAAACAAAGAAACTCTGATCACCAAGAAAACTCCCAAGAATTAAAAGACATCATGCATATAAAGGTGTTGGGGAACTATTGATAACATGAGTAACAATAATAATATATACTGGAGTCTTCATTCCTCACCACCCTGCACCACACTGGTCACTGTTGGCAGCTCCACTGGCCTTCAGTGACCTAGGGCCTGAAACCCTCTCCTGGAGAGGCAGCTCGTAGCAGTGTGGTCAGTGCAGGGCCAGTGGACAAGAGGGAACCAAGGCAGTCGGGTCTTGCCCCCGCCCGGCCCGCCTGCAGCTGTGGGACCTTGAGCAAGGAACTTTAATCTCCTTTCCTCGGAGGAAAAAAAATGTGAGTGTTTCTCTTTTCCCTCTCTAACCCTCAATGATTTCTATGATCTGTAGGACAGGGTCACTTGACGCTCCTGGGCCACTGAGTCCAAGGCTAAGGGCTTCCCTTCCGCAATCCCCCAGGACCCCACCTGCCCCCCCTCACTACTCATCGTTCACGTCCCCAGCCCCCGCCTCCATACTTGCCTCTAGTCTCACTGCCCACTCTGTGCAGGCCCAGGCCAGGCCCCTGTCATTATTCACCAGAAATTTCTTCACCAGTTTCCTAAAGAGTTGGCCTGCCACCGTCCTTAGGGCCACAGCCTGGCCTGCACTGGCCTGCATGACCCCCGCCGGCCTGCTTTTTAGCTCTCTGTCCCCGGGCATGTTATTTATCCCCTCTTTCTCTGGGTTTCCTCCCCTATAAATGAAGATAACATCATCTACCTCCGCTGGTTGTCTGGTGGGGCTGGAATGAGCTATCACTTCAAATGCTTACAACAGTCCCTGGGGCTGATTTAAGGGGCTACTAGGCAGCAATGACTAGAGTCATGCTGGGACAGCGCCCCACCCTTGGGGCAGAGGCTCCGGGGTTGAGCCATCGCCCACGAGCTCCCACAGCCTATCCAGCTCCCAAGGCCTATCCCACGGCCTCCCCCTCTTCCTCCGCTTACTAGGTCCCCTCCACCTGCTGCCAGACTTCAGGCCCCTCTGGGCCCAGCACACAACGCCCCTGCCAGTTAATCCAGCTTGCAGCTTCTGCACCTCTTAATTTAGCACTCACTTCCAGATATGTCTTCTAAATCCTTGTTTACAAGGATTTACAAGGATCTGCAGCTGCACCTCACGGGGCTTCTCCTTGAGGGGAGAGACCACACCCGGTCCCACCCTCCTCACTGCCAGTCCCCTTCTTCCCAGGGCCTGTCCCAGATGCTCCCTCATCAAGACTCAAGATTATGAAGGAAAACAAAGACAAGGGACTCGATGCAACCCGCTGTCCTTCTCCAAACGCCTGTGTCCGGGGGCTTGGGGGGTGGCCACGATTTCTCCTGTTAGTCAAAAGTGGAAAGGGCAGGTACGATTTGCAGCCAAGAAGTCCTGTTTTGAATCTCGACTATGTCGTTTGACTGGCTACCGTGAGCAAGTTACTTCACCTCTGGGCCTCAGTTATTTTGTCTATAAATTGGGCGGAACAGCGTCTACCAGAGTCACAGCTGGGGGCGGGGGGCGGTCTGGGCATTTGCAGGCAAAATCAACTGAGCCTCTCTAATCGTTAGAAGGTTCCAGCCAGAAGACTCTGGGGGAGGCGAGTTGGGGAAATGCCTCCTCGGAGAAGCAGCTTGCTCGCCTGGTAGCTAGCGGTCGCGCCACTGACTTGTCTTTGGACAGCAACGCACCAGAGGGCAGGGGGCAGGAACGCGTAGGTTCTGGGCCAACAAAAACATGTTGCACCAGTGTGAGAAGTCAGACCTTTGGGGATGCGAGTCCCTCTCCCTCCCCTCGCCACAACCTTCTCTCTCTCTGTCTTTTATTTTAATTTTTAAAACTGGTTTTTGTTTAGTTTTGCGATAGAGACAGAGTGCGAGCAGGGGAGGGGCAGAGAGAGAGAGGGAGACAGAATCCCAAGCAGACTCTAGGCTCGGAGATGTCAGCACAGAGCCCGGTGAGGGGCTCAAACTCCCTAACCCCGAGATCTGGACCTAAGCCGAAGTCCCCCACTTAACTGACTAAGACACCCAGGCGCCCCTACAACCTTCTCTCTTAAGTGCCTGCGCGCCCCAGTGAGTCTGTCCCCGCCCCAGCACCTCAGATGCGTTTGGAGAAGTGGAGAGATGGTCTTTCTAGCCCCCCACCCCCGAGAAAGTTCTGGCTTCCCCGGAGTCGCATCTTCATGTTATGTAAGACAAGCCTCACTCTGCAAGTGGACTGTGTCCATCCTCCGCCCCAGACGCGCCTCTCCTTTTTAAAAAGGACCCCTCTGGAAAGCCTAATCATAGTTACTGGTGACCCCAAAGAGAAGCAGAAAAATCCACCGCAAGAGGCTTGGGGGCCTCGGGTGCTAGCAGGGCCCCGAGCGGAGGCCAGAGGAGACCTCGCTGCAGGAACAGCGTGGGGGGGGGGGGGCAGCGCCCCCAGGTTGCTTCCCGCCCACCTGCCTCCGAACCCCACAAGCTTGCAACAGAAGACCCGCAAGGCGGGGATCCGGGGTTCCGCGCAAAGTCCCTTCCCACCTCCCGGTGGGGCAGACCCCCGGACCGCTCCGGAAGGGTCGGGGGGCAGCCAGCCCAGCGCCCCGCCGGGTTCCCGGGGTTACCTGCACCGCGATGGCAGTCATGCTGCGCCCGTGCTCCGCTGCGCGCTCCTCCTCGCGCCCTCCGGCCGCTCCGCAGCGCCGCCAGCTCGGGGCCCGGCACCCCTCCCGGGGGGCGGAGCGGGGCGGCTGGAGGGCGGGGGCGAGGGAGGGGGCAATCAAAGCGGAGCCAGGGAGCCCGGGGCGGGCGCGTCTGACCCCGCCGCCCTCCGCGACTCGGCTTACGCTGAGTCAGCGCTGGCGGCCCGGAGGAGCCCCCGGGCAGGGGCGAGGAGGAGGGCTCGGGACCCTGTGGGCGCGAACCCTGCCCGAGCCGGCAGGGGTCCCCCGAGAATGAGGGAGGAGCATCCGGCTCTCGGGGCAGGGCCGACCCGGCTGACTTCGGGGCGGGAGTTACTTCCCCTCTTCTGAACCTGGGGCGTCGACATCTGGGACTCTGATTCCTCGAGGGAGGGCCAGGCGGGCGCCGGAGGAGTCCGTCCCAGCCCCAGCTCGTCCGGAGGAGGCGCTAAGGTCCAGAGAGACTAGGCACGCGCCCCGGCTCTGCTGCTTTCAACCACCCGCTGTGTGGCCTTGGGCTGCTTGTTAAACGTCTCTGAGCCAGGGATAATAAGTAAAACATTTGTGAAAGATCGGGGTCTTGCGAGGCCCTCAGTATGTGTAAACGGAGTGGGACCTTCTGGAGCCATCCCTGCATCACTGTTCTCCTCCCCGGAGGGGTATATACAAACCTGCTTCCCTCCTGGCCTCAGGAACCATTGAAAAGGCAAATACAACAAGGCATTGTGCTTCCTCGACTTTTTTTTTTTTTTTAATCTTAATGTTTATTTATTTTTGAGAGAGAGACAGAGTGTGAGCGGGTAAGGGGCAGAGAGAGGGAGACACAGAATCCGAAGCAGGCTCCAGGCTCTGAGCTGTCAGCACAGAGCCTGATGCGGGGCTCAAACTCACGAGCCATGAGATCATGATCTGAGCTGAAGTCCGTCGCTTAACCAACTGAGCCACCCAGGTGCCCCTTGCTTCCTCAACTTTTGACGGGGCCTGAGTTCCAGAGAAGGCAGCCCATAAAGTCCCCACACCAGAATGGAGTGGCAACAAATTCCAGACTAAGACCCTTCTTTCCCTCTGCAGTTTTAGGGGGCTGTGTGTTGATGAGGAGGGCAACTTCTGCTTAAGGCAAAGCGAGATCCTCTTTCTCCTTAACTGAATCAGGGATAAATGAAATGATTGGGCTCAATTAGGCAGGCAGGCAGCTTCCTGGTGACTTTACCCAAGGCTATTTGAAATAACTACGTTTCTCCTGGACCTGAAAATTTCTAGATGCTAAGAAAACCCAGAAAGTCATGTGAGAAAGGGGGAAAGTTACAGTGGTCTGAATCTCCCACTTAGATGTTCCTTTTGAGTCCCTCACTGCCAGGTTCTCCTCCCTCCACAGCCCTGGGCTCTACAGGAGGGATTCACCCAGGAAAGGAGGGCCTGGCCCTGTTGGGGTCCCTTTACAGAGCCCTAGGATGCTCTGTGGGAGGGAACTTCTGGGTTTCTGGGGCCTGAAGAATTTCACATGACCAGGAAGGGAGTGCCTGGAATAAAAATCAGGAAGAACTGTTAGGTTGGGTGATCCAGCCCCATTGTGTGCCTCCAAATGCCTTCTACGATTCCATGTGTGGTCAGGCATGTTTGGGGATATATTGTCTGTTATGCTTTCTTGGTAAGAATAGAAAGTCTTGAATCAGTGGAATTTAGAACAACATGTCCTGTCAGCAAGACAGCTGGAGAAGCAGAAATGGCTTAGGAATAATAAGGAGGAAGTAACTGTCATTTTACGGTCTTAAGAAGGCCTGGACACAGCCAGGAGTCTGGATGGAGTCTGTGCTGGTCCTTTGCATTCTAAAATCCGTGGTACCTTGGTGCCCAGGGCTTGGGACTCAGTGGGTACACAGCACTCCCTTCGTGTACCACTCTACCCCTGGGGAGATGGAGAGAGAGGCAAATAACTCACCAGATGACTGTCCGTCCAGAGGGGCAAGGGTTTCCCCATGCCGTGGGGGCCATGGCAGGGGCAGAGGCAAGGGGTGGGGTGACAGGGTGGGACCCCCAGGAATTAAAACCAGAAACAGCATGGGGGTGAGTGGGTGGCCTCTGGCACAGCACCACCTGCCTTATTCCTTGACTGTCTCTGCCTTTCCTCTAGGTGGTGTGACAGATTCAATACCTGTTCCTCCCTCTTCCCGACTTCTAGGCCTGGCCTGTGCTGGAGAAAGAGGGATGGCGTAAAGAAAGGAAGGAATCGGCTCCCATTCCACCCCTCTGACCACACTTGTTTGGTGGGAAAAAACCCAGGCATTGTTCTCGGAGACTTCCAAGGCGGAGACACAGGTACTGATTAATGAATCAGCAAGTAACAGATCTATTAGTCAGTCAACAAGCACTCCCCCACCTCTGGGCCTTTGGACTTGTTGCCTTCTGTCTGAAACGTACTTCCTCAAGATACTCACATCTGACTCACCACCTCACTCTTTTGAAGTCTGGGCTTAGAGGTCACCTCTTCAGGAAAGCCTACTGTGACCACCACATCAAAAACAGCCCCCTCTATTCCCCTTTTCCTTCTCTTATCACTAATCACACATGCGCTTGCGTGCACACACGTATCCTCTCCCTCTGTAGTGTAAGCTCCGAGGGGCCAAGGACTTTTCCATCTTCATTGGTATATCCCTGGTGCCTAGGACAGAGCCAGGCACATAGTAGGTGCTCAATAAATATTCACTGAATACATAAATGAATTGAATACCTACTATGTACCCACCACTGTCCTAGCCAATGAGGGACAAGGAAGAAAAAGACAAAGTTTCTGTCAGTGGTAAAATGCTTGGGTTGTAGGGTTAAAATCTGCTTCCCTCTCATTTCTGCTCCCTCCCTGGCCTCCTCAATTCTGTCTTTATACTCCCTCGCGCCTTGGGTCCAATCCATCCTCCTGTCCATAGGCCTCATCTTCTCTGAGCTGGATACCTGTGGAATGGCCTCCTGCCTGGCCTCCCTGCCTCTGTTCTCACCTCCTCTGTCCCTTCATGAGGCTTCCCAGCCCCTTTCCCAAAGCCCACGATGCTCGAGGCTGGAGTTATCTGCCCCGTGCCCACCCCTTGGTGCTCAGGTCCAGCTCGGCTGGCCTGCTTGCCGCATGGGCCCAGGGCAGGAAGCCCCGTCTGGTCTCAGGGCTTCTGTGCTCACTGTTCTCTCCATGTGGCAGGTCCTCCCCCCCTGGGGAGCTGGGGTTGCTGGGCAGGGGCCTCCCTTGACTCCCCAGCCTGAGCAGCAGCCCCCACAGGCTTGCCCCTCTAGATCACCTTTTCATGTTCTTAGTCATTAGCTCAACTTCTCTCTTCGCTGCTTGATTTCCTGTCTTCCGCTCTAAAATACCAGAAGCCCCCTGAAAGTGGAGACTGTCTCTCACGGCCGCATGCCTGGTTCCAAGGATAGGGACTGTCCGTAAAGCTTGCAGACTGAGTGACCAGGCTTCAGATGCATCCTGGGCCAATCACTTCCCCTCTGTGTGCCTCTCTTTGCTGCCCAAAGGGGAAACGTATCCATCTCGGTGTCCTGAGGGTCACATGCGACAATGTGTGCAAAGTGTCCTGTAGACCGCTCGGCATCCAAGTGCCCGATAACCTGTGGTCACCTCCATCCCGTGTCCCCGACCCCAGGGAACCTCAGATCAGAGAAGGGGCTCAATCCCTGAGTGTCAGCCTGAAGAGGGAGATCCCTGCCCTGGAGTTTTCTCCTCTGAGGGGTTGGCGTTGGGGGGCAGGGGCTCCAGGTCTAAGGGGCAAGGCAGGCAGACACTCTGGAGACCCAGAGGCAATGACAGGGATTCTGCGGTTCGCTGGGTGGCTTGAAAGCTGATGACTAACCCTGCCTGCCCCGTGCCCTGCACTTCGGACCTCTCCAACTCTTGCCTGGTTTCTGGCCTTGGAGAGAGAGCCGCACCACCGGGCTGCCCCTCCCCTCTCCCCTCTGCACCTCCCGCTGCCCTGCCTTCACCCACCAGGTCTTACTCTTCTCCCAGCCCCCTCCTCCTGGCCAGTCTGGCTCTCCCTCCACCCAGGCGTCCTCCTGCCCTTTGCTTCCTCTGCTCTGCACTCCAGCCCTGCATTATGACCTCCTCTCAGGCAGAGGATTGCAACACAGACCTTGTTTACCGCATTCTAGTGGGGCTGGGGGCCAGGGGGTCTGCCTCTGTCTCACCTTCTTTCCAGGCAGGCCTCAGGTGTAATGTTTACCCTGCATCTGAAGAAAGGGCCTGAGGCAGGCTTAGCAAGCCCCATGGCACCAGCTTCTGCTGGGGAAGGTGGGGAGAACTAGCTGTGGTTGAAGCAATGAATGAATGAAGCAGGAAACACACACACACACACACACACACACACACACACAGAGGCACATGCTTTTTGAAGGGCGTGGGAAGTGATGTACAGGGACATCTGAGGGTGGGGTCTCTGCTTTCCAAAGCAAGTCCTTCCTTGAGATGGGAGCCCTCAGAGCCCTCCAGGGCACCAGGAGCCAAAGATTTCCAGGCAGACCTCATACCTGTGCTGGGGAGACTTCTAGCACCTTCTCTTCAGACTTGGACTTTGGACTTGTTGGCACACACCGAGGCACCCAGTCTCTTGGGGACAGTCCCCTGTTAACGAAACACACTCAGAGAGGTTGCATAGAGCAGACTGCCAGCCCATCCCTGCCTGAAAAAGGTGGTGTTCTGCCCTATTCAGGGCACCCCGCTGACATCAAAGTGCCCGCAAATCAAGATTAGGCAGCAGGAATCGGTTGGTGAGCACAGACTGATGACAAGGGGAATTCAATGGTGTAGACACGGCTTTGCCTGAGCTCTGGGGAAGCCCAGGAAATACTCTCCCCCAGTTTATTAGATTTGATGTTTACAAGAAAGGCACGCTGGGTCAAAGGATCTGGGAGGGAGGAGTGATAAAGGAGACAAAATTCTCTAGGGAATTCATGAGGGAGGATTGTCTCCCCAGGAGGAGGGCGGTGGCTTCTATGTGCTGGCCACTTACATCCTCCGTCCTTGGACATGTTTTGTCCACAAAGTGTTTTTAATTAAAAGCAAAAAAAAAAAAAAAAAAAAAAAAAAAGTCAATACAAAAATCAGGAGACTTGACACTAAATTCCTGATTTTTAGCTTTGCTAGGAAATACGACAGCTTGGAACCCTGAGGGTCCCTTTTCCACATGGAAACGATGGCCACTGTGGATAGATGTTCTTCGGACAGACCGTGCTCGACGGGCCCCACTCGATCTTACTCCAGGCTCTGTCCTCGCCTGTGTGTTGCCTGCCTGGCCCTTGTAGGGTTTCCGTTTGTAAGCCCAGCTCTGTGTTGTGCTGGTAAAGTAACCCAGCCATGCCTTCCGAGTCTGCATGTTTCCACCCCACCACCCCTGGCTTCTCTGGCTTGGCCCTGGTTTTTGTTCCCTGTAACTCTGGCCTGCCCCAGACCCACCCCCGTCTCTCCTGCCCAGACTTATGACCATCCTGCTACAACCCTCACTCCTATGGCAGTGATGTCTCCCTCCCTCGTTCAGGGCCCGGACACAGAATTCCCTTTTTCCAGGAGAGCCAGTCTGCTCAGTTGAAAGAGAATCAGACATCTCTCCCGTGCTCTCTCTCTCTGCCCTCCCCCGGCTCAAAGAATAAATAACATTTAGAGGGAATCAGACAGCCTGAGTGCTCGTTCCTCTGGGGCTAGGGGTCAACCCAGTCCAGAAAAGCTGTGACCAAAGGCTGGGGACAGGGTCACATGGTATAAGATATGGTCTCCTGGGCAGCAAATGCGGTGGGCAAGAAAGGGACGGCAGCAAGGCAGGGTATATACCGACCAGCCAGGCCTCTGATTCATCTCTTTGCAAACTTCCAAGCCCACTGCCTTGTTTTCAGCTGGCATCTCCTTATCGATGGTGAAGGGACCCTTCTTCCTTTCTTCCAAGTGTGCCCTGGATGATATTTTGTCTCTGACCCTTGCAAACTGATTTTATTAATGCATTTCAGGATTTCTAAATATGGCAGGGGTGCCTGGGTGGCTCAGTCGGTTGGGCATCCGACTCCGGCTCAGGTCATGATCTCACGGTTTGTGAGTTCGAGCCCCGTGTCTAGCTCTGTGCAGACAGCATGGAGCCTGCTTTGAATCCTGTGTCTCCCTCTCTCTGCCCTCCTCCACTCGCGCTCTGTCTCTCTGTTTCTCAAAAGTAAACATTAAAAAAAATTTTGTTTTTAAAGAATTCTAAATGCGGCATTCTCTAGCTCTTACATATCTCTGGATCTTTCCACCCGTCTCTGTTTTTTTGGACCCTGGTTTAGGGCACAATCAACCATTCTGCTCCAAGCATGGCCCGGTGGCATAATCCTTGCATTCAAGATCCTTCTGGCATTTACCTTTCTTTTTTCATTTCCCCTCTGGCACCCGCTTTTATATATTTGCTATATTTCCTTAACCATGTGAAGATCCATGTGTGTGCACGTGTGCTTTTGTCTCTCTTAAGTGGCATTGGGCTATAAATCTTATTCAGGGTCCTATTTTTTTTTTCCACCCAACCACCTGATTTAAGACTATCCCTGTTAATGTACCTATAGATCTAATTCAATGTTTTCCAGATGCTAGGTTAGGTTCCAAGAGTGGCTACTGAAAACGATTTGGCAGAGGCATCACCAGCATTTATAAGAAATGAACAGAACTTAACAGAAAATATCAGAGTGGCTCAAACATAATTAGGTAAATCTTATTTCGTGAGGTTTTTTGTTGTTGTTGTTCAAAAATAGATATAGGGGCGCCTGGGTGGCTCAGTCGGTTAAGCGTCTGACTTTGGCTCAGGTCATGATCTCGCGGTTCATGAGTTCAAGCCCTGCATTGGGCTCTGTGCTGACAGCTAGGAGCCTGGAGCCTGCCTCGGATTCTGTGTCTCCCTCTCTCTCTCTGACCCTCCCCCATTCATGCTCTGTCTCTCTCTGTCTCAAAGATAAATAAACATTAAAAAAATTATTAAAAAAAATAGATAGATAGATAGTCATGAATTACAACGTGAGAAGTATTTCTTCCTGTGGGTCCCAGTAAGAAAAGTCTGAAAGCTCCCGGTCTAGCTCATTGTTTCTTACTGCTATAGAGTGCTCTATTCCCCCACTGTATTGTATTTGCTTATCTTTTTTTAAAATTTATTTCTGAGGGATAGAGACAGGGCATGAGTAGGGGAGGGGCAGAGAGAGAGGGAGACCCAGGATCTGAAGCAGGCTCCGGGATCTGAGCTGTCAGCACAGAGCCCGACGCGGGGCTCGAACCCACGAACCGTGAGATCATGACCTGAGCCGAAGTCGGACGCTTAACCGACGGAGCCACCCAGGCGCCCCCCACCGCCCCGGTGTATTTATCTTTTTGATGAGCAGTAGGGTTACTTCAGCGCCCCCACCCCATGCTGACCACTGATGAATATCTTGATTCATGTTCTGTCGTGTGGAGAATTACCTTCATGCTATGAAAACTTCCAGGTACACTACCAAGCACGTTGATCCAAAGATTACAAAATCTTGGACGGCTCATAGACCAAGTTGGGATACCTGACTCACAGGGAGGATTAAATCAATATAAAGCGCACAGAGAGAAGATAAGACATGGGATGGGATACCTGGGACAGGGTGCGGGGCGGGGCATGTGCTACCTGGCTCCTGAGTATGCAATGCTTACATGTCCTATGTCTCCATCTCTCTCTCTGACATTAGCCTTTTCATTGAATGTGAATTATATGGGCTAGAATTGAGGTTTGAGTAAGGGGCCCAGCAGAGAGAAGGTGCCCTGGGGCAAACACACAGCCTTGCTCTATTAGAGTCAAAGGGACAGTGGGCCTGACCCAGCTGTAACTCACCAGAGGTCTGATGAACAGCCCTGGGCTTTATCTGGCAGAGGGACCCTGGGGCAGAATGGGTGCCCGCCCGCATCAAGATCAAGAATGTTAGGTGTCTTGGATGCCTTGTGTAGATCTAGCGTATTATAAATAGACTGCGCCCCATGAAAATGTAACATATCAGGAATAGTTCCCATCTTCTCTTCCTTCAACCCCTTTCTATCTATATTCGCAGTATGATCTTTTGGTCCATCTGTTCTGTCCTATCTGTCTGTACTTAACACCTTCCGAGTTTCATCCTTCCCATTTTTCTGACAGAACTGAATGTTCTCAAACAACTTAGCAAATGCACATGCCCTGTTCCCAAGATACTGGGGCATGAAGCATCTGCGTATGTACTTGAAATTGTTAAGTGTGCCCGTCGCTCCTCAGAAGGAGTCCTTGGCGCCTACCAGCACCAGCAGCTGCATCAGACTTTCTGTCTCCCCACATCCTTGTCAACATTGGATTTTATCCTCTTTGTTAAAATTTGCTGTTTTGGCAGACGGCCTCTCCTCTGCTGTCCTGCCTGCCAGTCCCTTGTTGTATATTCAATAAACTATCTCTTTAAAAAAAAAAAAAATTGCTCTTTTGATGGGTATAAAACAGGGCACTTTCATAGCTTCAAAAAATGTTCAGAGTTCTTCATGATAGTTTCTTGATTGAGCAAAGTACATGTTTGCATGTGGATTCCCAGATTCCTTGCAAAAGCCTCCTCCAGTCTGCTTCCCATGACTGGTGACCACTGGTCTAAACTGTTGACCCTATGGGGTGCCTGGGTGGCTCAGTCAGTTAAGTGACCAACCAACTTTGGCTCAGGTCATGATCTCATGGTTCATGAGTTCAAGCCCCACGTCAGGCTCTGTGCTGACAGCTCAGAGCCTGGAGCCTGCTTTGGAATCTCTTTCTCCCTCTCTCTCTGCCCCTTCTCTGCTTGCACTGTCTCTCTGTCTCTGTCTCTCTCTCTCAGATAAATAAACATTAAAAAAATTTTTTTAACTGTTGACCCTATCAAAGAACCATTGTTCTCAATTTTTATCTGTCTGAGGACCTGTTGATGTGCTCTGTGGGGGTGGTGGGGTGACAAGTACGTAGTAGGGGCCCAGAAGGCCCCCCAACTCCAACTTCCAAATTGAGTAGAATTCATGAGATAGGTATATATTACACATTTACACATTTATTTGTAGGTATAAAAAGGTTTTCCTAACCATGGAGGTAATATGTTCCAAACGTTCTCCCCTTGTGATTTTCAAGCTTTCCTCTGGAAGTTTCTTGCTTTGACTGGGGCGTGCCTCTCCTGGAAGTTGGTTATACATGGTGAACATGCCTGGCCCACTAGAGCTGTATCATGGCCCCAAGGCTGCCATCTTGGAGGACTGGGGTACAGGAGGGGAAGAAGAAATTCTCTTTTTCCCTGAACACAGGCTCAGGTCTCAAAGAGGTTAAGAGTTTCAGACTTGAAGGGATCCAGAATTCACCACTGGGACATCAAAACCTTTTGGAGCGGAAGATATTTCAAGATAGGTTGTTCTGTGTGTTTGTTTTTTTTTCCTGAACCGTTTTGTCCACCTAAATGCAGAGCTTCTCGAAAGAACTTGAAGGGAAGGAAAAACTTGTTTTCCCTCTACCCATCTTTGGTTCATTGTCTGGGGCCCTGTACATTGGACTGACAAAAGACAGATTAACAAGAGGAAAACACGTTTGTAAGCATGAATATTCCCCACATACACTGGGGAGCACTCAGTGATTAGTAACTCAAAGGGGGGTAAGTTAGAACTTGGCGATGCAGCATTTTAGTAAAAGAACAATAGATTTTCATTTTATTTTATTATGTTTATTTATTATTGAAGTATAATTGACATACAATGTTATATTAGTTTCAGAGGTACAACTTAGAGATTCGACAATTCTATTTATTTATTTATTTATTTATTTATTTATTTTTTACCTTTATTTTTGAGAGACAGAGCACAAGTGGGGGAGGGGCAGAGAGAGAGGAGACACAGAATCTCAAGCAGGCTCCAGGCTCCGAGCTGTCAGCACAGAGCCCCACGCAGGGCTCAAACCTGCAAACCATTAGATGGTGACCTGAGCTGAAGTCAGACGCTTAATCGACTGAGCCCCCCAGGCGCCCCGAGATTCGACAATTCTATACGTTGCTATACGTTTTTGTTTGTTTTATCATAGATTTACTTATCCACTTTAAAATTTCTATTACAAACATATACTTTATAATATGCATAGTATTTTATAAGTGTAGTATATTATAAATAACAATAAACATTGGAGGTGTGTGCTCAACCTTTTTTCTGAGAGGGTTGTAATGTGAAATATTGAGTAGCTGTGTTTCCATGACCCTGGGTACTCCAACTTGAAGACATTCTCTGGGGTTCCACATATGTGTCATAACCATGGTAAGTGTAGTCCCCAGCTGTCACCACACAACATTATTACATATTATCATTATTTTTCAGTTTATTTATTTTGAGAGAGACACCACGAGTGGAGGCAGGTCAGGGAGAGAGGATGAGAGAGAGAGAGAGAGAGAGAGAGAGAGAGAGAGAGAGAGAATCCCAAGCAGGCCCCACACAACCAGAGCAGAGCCCAACACGGGGCTCGAACCCACAAATCGCCGAGATCATGACCTGAGCCAAAGTCTGTGGCTTAACCAACTGAGCCAGCCAGGAGCTCTGTGACTTAGTTATTTTACAAGAGGAGGTTGGCACCTCTTAATCCCCGTCTCCTATTTCATTCATTTCCCCTCGTTGGTAACCACTGGTCTAAACTGTTGACCCTATGGGGCACCTGGGTGGCTCAGTCGGTTAAGTGATGACTTTGGCTCAGGTCATGATCTCACGGTTCATGAGTTCAAGCTCCATGTCAGAGGGTGAACAAACCACCACTTTGTTCTCTGTATTTCAGTCTGGTTTTGTGTGTTTGGTCTTTTTTTTTTTTTTTTCCTTTTTAGATTCCACATATAAATGACACCAAAATGGCAAGACACAGGAAAGAGACGGAGTTTCTAGGGTGGCAAGTACACGAGGGGGAGATTAATGGAAGGTCAGGGCTCGGCCGTAAGCTTGTGCTGCAGCGCCACCTCTGGGCTGGTAAGGGTCTACTGTTGATCAAGTTTTGTTCATCCCTGTAGAGAAGGGAGGAGGGACACCTTTGTGAACTTAAGTTCTGCTTCTAGAGAAACAGGGGGAGGGCAGAGAGCTTTTCTTGTATCTGCTTTTTCTCAGTTGCCTTCAGCTCAAAACCATCCTTAGGCCACCGTGACCTATTTCGGGGTGGCTTCTTCTGCCATCCTTCTGACTAAATTGTCACGAATCCCCTCCCCAGAAGCAACCAGGGAGGAAGGAGTCTTATCACTAGAGACTAAAAATCCACATCCTACCAAAACAGACATTGTCACAAGACCATCTTGTCTCCCATCAGCTCTCCTGAGAGCCTGTTTATCTTTCCAAAAAATCATTTGTTTTCCCACAAGTGCCGTTTCTCTCCTGTTTCCCCTATTAAGAAGCCAGTTGTTTTTTTCCAGCAAGTACCTTCTTCCCCTCTCTCTCCTCTATTTAGGTGGTATATAAACTTCAAATTCCAACTATCTCTTTGAATCATATTTTGTGAGTGTGTGTGTGTGTGTGTGTGTGTGTGTGTGTGTGAACTCCTGTTTGTACATGATTAAGCCCTGTCTTTTCTCTTGCTAAGTTGTCATCTGTCTGTTTAATTCACCGGCCCCCAAAACAGAGCATAAGAGGGTAGGGGAAAAGTTATTGTCCCCCAACCATATTGGACCATCTTCTTTCTTATTATGAGTCTGCTTCCTGGTGACTTTCTCCCCCCTACACCAGTGGTTCCCCAACCTTGGCTGCTCAATGGACGGAAGTTCAGATTTAATGGTCTGGGCTGGCCAGTTGACAACACTATCCTAGAGTTGCAGCTGGGGCACACCCAGCCCAGGTACCCTCCCCAACATTCTCCAACTTCGCTTTCCCCAACTTCCTTCCCTCATTGACCTGGAACTCAACTGGGTGTGAGGCACTAATTAACATTAAGTAGTAAACGGCCAATTTACTTCCTTCAAGGAAGTAAACTTTTAACATGAAGCTACTGGTTTAGGGAGACAGATCCCTAATTCGAAGACTGTGTGGCAGTGTAGAAAAGTGCACCTAGAGAGAGTTTTAGGCTGAGGGAGACCCTAAACTAGGATTGTCAACCCTAACTGCATGCTAGAATCACCCAAGAAAAAATAAATAAAATAAAATAAATAAAATAAAATAAAATAAAATAAAATAAAATAAATAAAATAAAATAAATAAAATAAAATAAAATAAAATAAAATAAAATAAAATAAAATGACACTCAAGACCATTCTCCACCCCAGACCAATCAATTCGGTGTTTTGGGGGGGCAAGGCATGGGTGTTCTTCCATAAAGCTCCCCAGATGATATGTGCAGGCAGATAAATAAGGTGTCAATGTGTGCTTTGTGTTATTAGGGGCACAAGAATTTGGTAATGACGAGGGAGAATGGGGCAGGCTGAGGGGCAAAGCACAAGCTAGCGCCCCCCCACCCCCAGGTGGAACGGGTGCCATATTCCTTGGACACTCCCGGCTACCCCCAAACCAGGAGAGGACAAACAAACAAATGGTGAAACTGATAAGAGTCTCCACCAGTTTGCCAGAAAGAGGCAACCCCATCATAGCCTAAAGTTCAAGAACTCCCTACTGTCTTAATGTTAATACTTTGCTAGAGGGAAAAACAACTTTAGCCTGACAACAGCTAGACCTCCAGTAAGTCTTTACATGTGAAAGTCTCTTTGGAGACTCCCTCTTGACTTCTCTCCCATGACTCCATAAAATGGTTATTACCCCCCACACTTGCAGTATAGCTCTTTCTGCCCCTGGGCCCTGTCCCCCCTGTCCCCGCGCTTTAACAAAATCACCTTTTTGCACCAACGGGCATCTTCAAGAATTCTTTCTTGGTCTTTGGCTCCAGCCCCCCCAGACTTCATCAGTAATATTTGCTGAGTGCTTATTATGTCCGGGTGCCACACCAGGCATGCTCGAATATATTGTTTGATTTATTCCTCACATTACCTTTTTTTTTTTAAGTTTATTTACTTATTTTGATAGAAAGCATGCGTGAGTGGGGGAGGGGCAGAGAGAGAGAGAGGGAGAGAGAATCCTCTGCGTTGTCAGCACACAGCTGAACACAGGTCTCTATCTCATGAACCGTGAGATCATCACCTGAGCTGAAATCAAGAGTCAGTTGCTCAACTGAGTGAGCCATCTCTCTCCCATCGCCCTTTTAAGGCAGGTTAAATACTATTATATCCATTTGGAGATGGAAAACAAGCACAGAGAGGTTAAGCAACTGACCCAGGCACACACAGACAGTAATGGCATTGTGGGGGTTTAAATCTAGGCCTATCTGCGAGGTCAGCGCTCTGAACCTCAGCATGAGACTCACAACCCGGGCTCACTACTCACATCCTGGGTGCCCTGAAAAGGCCCGTGTTTATTTGAAGAGTCTCCTAAGTTTACCACGGCTATTTTCTAGAGATTTTCCAGAATCCCCAGCTGCCAAGATGGTGAGCAGAGAACCAGGAAATGCCTCTCTCTGGGCAAAATGTAATTGGAGACTGGAGCAGGCAGGAGAATTGTGGGTCTGTGGCTCTCGGTCTGCCCACCCCACACCCCTGGGCAGAGGGGCTGGGCTGGGTTCTTCTGCCACTCACCCAGGTCACTACTGTGAGGGTTCAGAACGAGTTGCCCCAGGATGTGGTATTTTGGCTTACAAATTACATTGAGCTGAAAATGATCAAAGCACAGAAGACAGGAAGAAATTTTGGCCTTTCCCTTAATTGCCTAAAAGTATGTAGGTAGAGGGCCTGCTCCAGGAAGGCAGTTATCACCAAAGGTAACTACAGGATGATAGGAACTAGGGGTGACGGAGAGGGAGGGATTTAGCAAAGTCTGTTTGTTAAAATTCCTCTCTGTCTCGTTCCAGAGAAGCCCTGCAAACATTTGTTTACCAGACATTTTGTGAATTGTCTTCCTTTTCTTTGAAGTCCCAGACCCCCACCCACTTCTCCTTAGTTCAGGGAGCCATGCATGCCTCATTCTGCCTTACCGTCTTGGAATCTCGCTTTTAGGTGGGGTCTCAGCATGTACGCATTTAAATTTGACTTTCTCCTATTAGTCTGTTTCATGTCAGTTTAATTCTTGGACCACTAGAACCTTGAAGGCTAGATGAAAAGGTCTCTTCCCTAACACCACCGACAGAATTGCCCCAGCAGGGCATAAATTTGCCCAAGTCTGTGGGCAGAGGACCCCACAAATCCCAGAAAATTACAACGCCTCCCTCTGCTGGCCTCTGCCTGAGATTACAGTCAAAGGATCAGTGCTTCATTCCCCCACCAAAGCCTTGCACCCAACTGCCTCCCGTACACACACCACTTCTGGTTACAGTTCTCTGGGGAGGGTGGTGGTGGTGGGGCAGAGAATGACTCTTGCCCACCGTCCATGTCTCTCAATCCCAAAAGAGCCACAATCTCAGAATCCCATGCCCCCTGGCCATGGCAGTGGGCATGTGGCCGAAGGCAGTGACAGTGATGTGCCTGAGTGGTGGACACATAACCCAAACAGGACAGTCCTGGGGCATTATATGTGTGCTATGGAAGTCCCCATTCTCCTGGTTCTCTCCAGCTGGGAGCCTGGGTTCTTTGTGGGCTCCGCTCTCCTCCCACATAAGAAGCCTTGTCTACCACTGTAAGGAACAAGGCCGGTGTGCAGAGAAACCCGCTGGGGGTGGGCGGGAGCCTCACATGAGTTCTAAGATCCAGAGAGAGCTGACCACTGCCTTTATCAAATGCAGGCTTTGCTGTGGGATTTGAAACTTAAGTGGGGGGAAAGGCCCTAAAGGAGGAAGTTGGGAGTTCCTTGGAGGCTTTCCCATCTTCAAACTTCCTTGTGGACGTGGCTGAACTAACTAGCCACGTGTTCCCGGGAGTACCCTGGGTCAGTGAGCGCACTACTTGTTAGATTGGTTGAATTCCTGTTTGTCAAACCCTTCTTCTTATGTATGTCTTTTTGTCCAACCCTCAACGAAAATGCCACGTTCTCTCGCTCTCTCCTGAGCTGGGAAAGATGCTTTCCTTCCTTCCAGTCTTTCTGGTCCTGTGTTTTTAAACTGGGAGGGCCTCAAGTCCAGCCTTAGTTTACCTAGTGATGTGGCTGGGGGCCCTATGGCAGGAGCACACCTCCTCCTTCCTCACGTTCACACAGCTGCTGGCTGCAGTGATATGGGAACCTACAGGGGCAGGATTTCCCACAAAGGGCAAAGGCTTGGCTTTCATTGCCCTTAGGGCTGGGGTCCCCCATTCAGCAAGGCCAAAGGAGAGAGCAAATTTTAAGGCCTGCATCATTTCTGTATTCTAAGGATGGTGGCAAAATTCTTCTGCAGGAAAAGATTTCCTATTTTCTTCCTTCCTTCCTTCCTTCCTTCTTCCTTCCTTCCTTCTTCCTTCCTTCCTTGTTAAAAAACAAAAACAAAAGATTTCCTATTTTCTTCCTTCCTTCCTTCCTTCCTTCCTTCTTCCTTCCTTCCTTCCTTCTTCCTTCCTTCCCTCCTTCCTTCCTTCCTTCCTTCCTTCCTTCCTTCCTCCCATCCTTCCTTCCTCTCTTCTCCTCCCCTCTTCTCTCCCTCCCTTCCTTTCTCCTTCCCTTCCCTTCCCCTCCCCTCTTCCTTCTTTCCCACCCTCCCTCCCTCCCTCCCTTCTTCCTTCCTTCCTTCCTTCCTTCCTTCCTTCCTTCCTTCCTTCTCTTTCTCTCCTAATGATCTCTGAAGGGTTTGGAACAAGGATTGTTGGGGCCAGACGCACTAGGGCAGGACTAAAATGGGAACTCCCATTGGTGGGCCCAGTAGCAAGTTCTGGAATGTAGAAATATGGTGTATCTTTTTGTTTTTGTTTTTTAACAATCAGAAACCTAATTTTTTCCGACATATCAAAAGAGCTGGTGTTTGGGCATCCAGGGTTGATACAGAAGGAGAAGAGTCAAGAGCGAAAGGTGCATCTCAGCCCCCTCTAAAAGGATTTTCTCAGATGCATCATCTAACAACCTTGGCTTTTCCTTAGCCAGAACTGGCCGTTTCTATCTGTGAATAGACAGGAATTTATAGTTTTTGACCGGCACACTGCTTTCCCATACAAAACTGATGTCCTCTTGTAAGAAGGAAAGGAGGGATGGATATTAGGTGGGTGAGAGGCAGTGTCTGCCACGGGATCACACTTGGTCCATGCTGGAACGTTCCAAGATACGCGTCGCCCTTTGAGTCTCTACTTAGTGGCTCTCCTCAATGTTCGCATTTATTTCCATTCTCCGTTCAGGTCCCAGATACAGATAGATGTTCTGCAGGGGGCTGGATGGCATTATTAATCTGAGTATCTCATGCAAGGAAGATACATGTACAAGCTGTCCACCCGCAGCTCACAGCCAGTAGGATGGCTACTGTCAAAAACGCAGAAAGTAACAAGTGTTGGTGAGAGAAATTGCAGCCCTCGCGCACTGTTCCTGGGAATGCAAAACGGCACAGCCACTACGGCCAACAGCGTGGTGGTTCTTCAAAAGATTGAAAATGGAATTATCGTGTGATCCAGCAACCCCACGTCTGGGTTTGCACCCCAAACAACAAAAAGCAGGGTCTCAAACACATGTGTGCACACCCATGTTCAGAAGCTTTGTTCACAATAAGGAAAAGGTAGAAGCAACCCAAGTGTCCGTCAATAGATGAACAGATAAACAAAATGTGGTGTATACACACAATGGAATGTTATTCAGCCTTTAAAAGGAAGGGCAGGGGCGCCTGGGTGGCTCAGTCGGTTAAGCGTCGACTTCGGCTCAGGTCACGATCTCGCGGTCCGTGAGTTCGAGCCCCGCGTCGGGGCTGTGCTGACTGTTCAGAGCCTGGAGCCTGTTTCAGATTCTGTGTCTCCCTCTCTCTCTGACCCTCCCCCGTTCATGCTCTGTCTCTCTCTGTCTCAAAAATAAATAAACATTAAAAAAAATTTTTTTTAAATAAAAGGAAGGGCATTCTGACACATGCCTCTGCGTGGATGAACCTTGAGGATTTCATGCTACGTGAAATAAGTCAGTCGTAGACAAATACTGCATGATTCACTTACATGAGGTATCTAAAACAGAAAAACTCACGGGGCGCTGGGGTGGCTCAGTTGGTGAAGCGTCCGACTCCGGCTCAGGTCACGATCTTGCAGTTCATGAGTTTGAGCCCCACGACAGGCTCTGTGCTGACAGCTCAGGGCCTGGAGCCTGCTTTGGATTCTGTGTCTCCCACTCTCTGCCCCTCCCCTGCTCACGCTCTGTCTCAAAAGTAAATAAACATAAAAATAGCAAAATTCATGGAATCAAAGAGTAGAATTATGGTTGCCAGGGCCTGGTGGGGGACAGTGGGGGAATAAGGAGTTAGTGTTTAACGGGTATTGTTTTGCAAGATTCAAAAGTTCCAGGGTCGCCTGGTTGACTCAGTCGGTTAAGCACTGGATTCTTGATTTCAGCTCAGGTCGTCATCTCACGGTTCATGAGCTTGAGCCCTGCATAGGGCTCTGCACTGACAGCATGGAGTCTGCTTGGGATTCTCTCTCTCTCTCTGTCTCCCTCTGGCCCTCTCCTGCTCACACTCTCTCTCTCTCAAAATAAATAAATATTAAAAAAATTTTTTTTTGATTAATAAAAATAAGAAAAAGTTCCAGAGATGGACGGTGGTGATGATCGTAGATCACTGGGAATGTACTTAACACAATTGAACTGTATACTTAAAAATGGTTACGATGGTAAATTTCACGTGATGTATATTTTACTACCATTGATCTGATTTGAGGAAATCTCAGCAGTGTTCAGGCCAGCCCCGGGGTCACTCTTGAGCTTTTATTCGTGGCACCCCAGCCACCCACGGAACTGCCCAGATGGGGTGAAACTCCAAGAGAAATAGATCCGTTTCCCAGAGAGATTACTAACTCTCAGACGCCATGTCAGTGCTCTGATTTGGGGCAGGAACTAGTCACCATTCTTTGGTAAGAACTTTCAGGTCAAAACATTGTACCAAACGTTTGTCGAAACTACGGTGTCCCGTTATGTCACCGGAACATTTTGGGACCAGCCACTTGGCAGTGTGCTGTATGAGCTCTTCTAGGGTGAATGAATTATTTCCTTTAAGATTCTTGGAGGCGTCCGTCTGTCTTTCCAGGCACACTCCATCTTCAGTCACCCATGACACCGAATCTATACCACTGTCACAAGCAAGCCCTGAAGGGGCACGCACGAGTTGTGTTATGTCCACAACGTCAGCTGTATTTACTCACAACGTCAGCTGTATTACTCAGCAAGGTTAACGTGATTGTAGAGAGGTTTCAGGATTCCAAACTCAATGGCATTGCACCACACATTTCACTCGGCTCCATACAGGTCACACAAAGCAAAGCGCAAGACAAAGTCACACAACAAGCAAGATACGATAAGGAGTAAGAAGTTAATGACCCAAGCGCACAGTGAGTCTGTGAGCACACAGTGGAGGTGAGGCCCAGATCTGGTCCGATGCGGTATAGCTCAGCAATCCGCACACACTCCTTATTTTCCTCAGGCCGCGGTGGGCCGCTGTTGCATTTGGAGATTCACGGGGCACAGCCTTTGGTGGCAGTCGCCTTTCAAATGCAGCCCGATGCGGAAGGGTCAGTGTCTGGAGGTTCTGACAGGAGGCCGCAAAAGTTCTTCCTTTTTAAAGTTCAGTCAGTGTCGGGCCTTTGCAGATCTCTGGTTCTAGCGATTACCAGCGTTCATCCCTTTCTTCCACGCTCTCCTGGCTTTCTTGGTTACCAGTTGTGGCAGTTGTGGGTGTTAACAGCCTGTGTTGATTTTGCTGCCGTCTCGTCTTAACCGCAATGCCCTTGGCTGCTTACGCGGCTGCTTGACGTGAGTCATTGCTTGACGTGAGTGACTCCATCTTGCTCTCTATAGCCATCTTCAAGAAGTCTTCTGTGAGGCTGTGGTGGTTATAGCATCTGGCCTGAAATGGCTTCCTGAACATTCCTTCAAAATCCAGAAATACGTTGAAAGAACCTCCAGCCTAGGAAAAAGTTTGCAAAGGTTTGGGAGTTTTGTTGTTGTTTTGTTTTGTTTTTAATTTTTTTTTAATGTTTATTTTTGAGAGAGAGAGAGAGAACACAAGCGGGAGAGGGGCGGAGAGAGAGGGAGACACAGAATCTGAAGCAGCCTCCAGGCTCATGAGCTGTCAGCACAGAGCTCGACGCGGGGCTCGAACTCACAAACCATGAGGTCATGACCTGAGCTAAAGTCAGACACTTAACCGACGCACCCAGTCACCCTGATAGATTTCTTTTTTTTTTTAATTTTTTTAATGCTTATTTTTGAGAGAGAGAGAAAGACAAAGCATGAGCAGGGGAGGGGCAGAGAGAGGGGGAGAATCCAAAGCAGGCTCCAGGCTCACAAGCTGTCAGCATAGAGCCCGATGCGGGGCTCAAACTCACGAACCGTGAGATCATGACCTGCGCCGAAGTCAGATGCTTAACTGACTGAGCCACCCAGGCATTCCTCAAGAGTTTGGGGAGGTTTTAAAGAGCTGGGAAGATCTGAGTCACTCCAGAGCATCCATTCTTTACCTCTTTTGCAAATCAGAACCTCTGAAAAAAAATCACAAGAAACCTGTTATAATATTATGATTTATAATAAGAAATGTATATTTGATCTTTGTCCCCATTCTGACACAGAGTCCTGAAGCCCTTGGAAATTCCTAAGTGGGGAGAGGTGATAAAGGTGTCTTGTTGTATAAATGAGTGAATGCACCTAAGGATGGGGGCTGGATGTCATGAGAACCAACCTTGTGACTGGAGGGTTGGAACTTTCAGTGCCCCCACCCCAGCATCCCAGGCGGGGAGAGGAGCTGGAGGTTGAACCAGTGGCCAATGGCCAATAATTTAATCAATTGTGCCTGTGTAATGAAGCCTTCATAAAAACCCAAAAACAGGATCAGAGAGCTTCTGGGTTGGTGCTGGGACAGTGGTGCAGCTGGAGAGACCATGGAACCCCCCACCTTTTTACACGCCTCACCCTACATATCTCTTCCATCTAGCTGTTCCTGACTTACATCCTTTGATGATAAAGCGGTAATCTGGTACCTAAAATGCCTCTCTGAGGTCTGTGAGTGGCTCTAGCAAATGAATTGAACCCAAGAAAGAGGTGGTGGGAATCTCTGATTTATAGCCGGCGGTCAGAAGCCCAGGTGACAGCCTGGCTGTAACTGACATCTAAAGGGGAGGAGGGCAGTGTTGTGGGACTGAGCCCTTAAGCTGTGGAATCCGATGCTGTCTCTGGGTAGATAGCATCAGAATTGAGTTGAATTGTAGGACACCCAGGAGGTGTAAGAGAATTACTTTGGATGGGAAGCTCCCTGACCTTCCACACATTGAAAGGTGAAGACCTCTGGGGCGCCTGGGTGGCTCCGTCGGTTAAGTGTCCGACTTCAGCTCAGGTCACGATCTCACCGTCCCTGAGTTCGAGCCCCGCGTCGGGCTCTGGACTGATGGCTCAGAGCCTGGAGCCTGCTTCCGATTCTGTCTCCCTCTCTCTCTGCCCCTCCCCCGTTCATGCTCTGTCTCTCTCTGTCTCAAAAATAAAAAAACATTTAAAAAAAAATTAAAAAAAAAAAAAAAAAAAAAACAAAGGTGAAGACCTCTGGCCAGATCAAGACCCTTGGGGCGCCTGGGTGGCTCAGGTGGTTAAGTGTCCGACTTCGGCCCAGATCATGATCTCATGGTACGTGAGTTCCAGCCCCACGTCGGGCTTTGTGCTGACAGCTCAGAGCCTGGAGGCTGCTTTGGATTCTGTGTCTCCCTCTCTCTCTCTCTGCCCCTCCCTAGCTCACACTCTCACACTCTCTCTCTGTGTCAAAAATAAATAAACTTAAAAAAAAAAAAAAAGACCCATGTGCACTGGTTGTCCATTTTAGTGTATTCTTTTGGGAAGGGCAGTCCTAGGTCTAGTTAAGCCCAGGTTAAGGGCTTGGGTTCCAAGTTCTAAACAAGTGTTGCATAGACAGAAAGTGTGTTCATTTCTCTATCAGGGAAGTGCAATTAACGAAGAGAATCAGAGGGTGGTCGTCAGGAAAGGGTGAGAGATTAGGGAAAGTAGGGAAGGGGATTCTGCAGTGGCTGACTAGTCTGCTGGCCCTTGAGGACCCCTAATCTTCAAAATCTTAGGGCCACTCTTTTCTCCTTCTAGGACCAGCCTTGTCTTATCCTTGAGGTTCAGGAACCAGATCTGCCGTGTTCCCATGGCCATGTATCACCTTCCAGGCTAAGATGGGCCCCCATCCCTGCTGCTACTGGAGTGGTGGAGACCTAGCTGTCTTAGTCAAGGGTCACTCCTGATCCCTCAACCCCACCCCAGGTCACATGGTGCCTTTGAGGGACTGGAATCTTTCAACTGCAGTGGAAAGACGGCCAGTGATAAGAAGAAAACCACAGGTCCAAATGGTATCACTTAGGTCATCACCACATCTGGCCAATACCTAACCTAAATGCCATTTTAACCTCTCCCAAAAATGTAAACCTTAACCTGACAGTCAGGAGTTTTCTGGTAAGCACCATCTGTCACTTGGGGCCCTCTCCATCCCCTGAAGGAAGATGAGGTAATCCACATAGTAAGTTCCCCCTATGATGCTATGGAATGCGTGGCATTTTCGCTAACACCGATTTCAAGCCTGCTCTATTCTATATCATAAACGCTTTTAGATCATAAGCTCTGTTGCCCATTCAAGTCCAGGCTCAGTCTGGAGAAGGGAAAGGCCACCTTGGGCTGACAAGTGGAACAAAGTGGAAGGCACCAGAGAAACCCGCAGCAGCTTAAAGAGGGATTGTAAGAATCAGAGAAGGAAAAAGCTCTCCCATGAACCCCAGGAGGACATAGGGCCACAAAGAGTCCCATGTTTGGTGTAGGCCAACTGTGATTCCTCACCAGCAAGCACGGAGTAAGGAACGGCTCTTGACTTGGCTATTCTCCGTGTCTCCTGTCTCCACAGGCAGAGCTTTCTGTCTTCCAGGCGCCCTGTACAGCATGAGGTACAGGAGCCTCTGCATAGGGAGCACTCAGTAAGTGACACTTTGCTCTTCACCAAGGCAGCCAGCTTCTGTCAGATTCCATTGGACCAGAGCTGGCCCCTGCAGTCACGAAGGGCCCCATGCTCAGGAGGGCCCTTGCTTGCTTGGTTCAACTTTCGGCTGCCACCATCTTGAAATTCTTAGCAGTGTTTGTACAAGGGGCTCTGCATTTCCATTGGCTCTGGGCCCGCAGCTTTTGCACCCGGTCCTGCTTGCGTAGGAGCAGATACAAGGGCAGAGCAGGGCCAGAGCCAGGACTGGAGAGGTGCGGAATCCAAATCTTTCCTACCCCTTCATTTTGCAGAGGAGGAAACAGAAATTCCAGGGGCAAGAGACCTGAGGGAGTTTGGTTAGGCTCCAAAGGGAGGCTCTCCACCTCCACACCAGACTCCTCAACGTTGAAGCAGCTCCCAGGAATATCCCGGAGGCAAAGGCTCAGTGTCTGCTTCCTGCAGCTGCAGCCCAGAGCCACGGGGTATCCGGGTAGTGGTGTCAGATGGACTGGAATTTGCCAAATGAGCCCACTGACCCAATCAAAGGGACTCAGAGATTCGGAGCACAGTGAAGCAAGGCTTCAATCAACGTTCTTACAAGAGCAGGTGTCTGATGGACAGGCACACTTGGGGCGGTTACAGCAGACAATTTATCTCCCAGCATGAAATCCCTCCCCTGATTCCTCATTGGCTGATACTCCGCAGGTCACAGCCTTGCCAGGAAGTCGCCTATGCCCATGTAAGGCAAAAAGTAGTCTGGTTGGAACAAATGTACATTTCCTTGAGGCGACCCAGAGACCTCAGTTCTTCGGCACATGCTCATTGCAAAGCCTGTGAAAAATAAGCCTGCGAAATGGAGAGGGGAAGAAGAACCAAGAAGTGAAGTGTCTTAAGGGTTTGGGACTCCATTGTCGGGGGAAGGGGTTTGTACATATTTCCAATAGGTTGTAAACCTATTGTTGACTAGACAGCACAGCTTTTATTTGGTATTTCTGAAAATGAGTCCTCTCACTTGCTCCTCACAGAAACCAATTCCTAGCTGTGGAATCTTGGACAAGATTCTTGGTGTTCCTGTGTCCTCATGGGAAAAATGGGAATAACACTCATAGCTGATGCAGGGACTCTGTGAGGCATGGAAGGGGTGATCACACCCTATAAGCCTTTAAACAATTTTTTTTTTAACATTTATTTATTTTTGAGACAGGGAGAGACAGAGCATGAACAGGGGAGGGTCAGAGAGAGGGAGACACAGAATCTGAAACAGGCTCCAGGCTCTGAGCTGTCAGCACAGAGCCCGACGTGGGGCTCGAACTCACAAACCGCAAGATCATGACCTGAGCCGAAGTCAGCTGCCCAACTGACTGAGCCACCCAGGCGCCCCATAAACAATTTTTTTTTTTAAGAGAGAGAGAGAGCTCATGATCAGGGGAGGGGCAGAGAGAGAATCCCAAGTAGGCTCCCCCAGAGCTCGAAGTCACAAACTGTGAGATCATGACCTGAGCTAAAATCAAGAGTCAGATGCCTAACCCACTGAGCCACCCACGTGCCTTGCCCTATGAGCCTTTTTGATAAGTGTTAGTTCACCTTGCCCGTGTGCACGTAGAGCCCAGATGGCTGCCGGACCCAGAGCATTCAGGGGGACTCTTAGACTCTCAGGGTCTGGGCTGGGTGGCCTCCGTCATGGGCTAGCCCTGTCCTGCACCATGAGGTCTATGCCTGCGTCTCCCCTGGCACCTTGTGTCCAAGAACTGAGACAGCTGCCCGGAGCGGGCATCGTGGAGCAGGGCCCTAGAGGTTCCTTACTGGGTTGGTCTTTACCCTTTGTCACTGGATGTTGAGGACCTTTTGGGAGGGAGGCTGTGGGGGCAGGGGCGGGGGGACCACTAAGGGAAGGGACGAAGCTTCCACTTACTACCTGGGTACTAAAAGCAGCTGATCCATCTGGGCTCAGGGGGCGGCTCACAGTGGCAGTCAGCAAATGCTCCCAGAGTTGAGTGAATGAACAGAGAACTGAATAATATACCTGGGTGGAGAAGAAACACTCCTTCCAAAAGCCTGCAGGCCGTGCTTCGGTTTGGGTCTGTATTTCAAAAGCCGAGCAGAAATTCCCTTGAGGCCCTGTATGGATTGGCGTGTGTAGCCGGAGGCGTCAGGAACGACGGACCTTTGCCCTGCACTGTGGGTGTCTCCAGACTCTTGCAACCTTCAGTGCTTAGGAAAGCACTACCTTATCACTCCTGCTCTCTTTGCCTCTTGCCGCTGCGGGGGGGTTATAGCTCCAAGCTGGTTTGATTTGTTCCTTCCTCCTGGGTGGTGGTTCAGGACAGGTCAGGAAGAGGCAGAAGAATGTACAGCAGCGGTTCTCAAACTGTAGAAAATCTGGCACTATATATATATATATATATATATATATATATAATGGAGGAGCCTCAAGTCTATGAGGCTCACACAGAAAAATAGGCTGCCAAATTAACATTCATCATTATTTGCTCAGTTTTCCATTAATATTAACTTGTTCACTTAGTTTAGTTTAGTTCAGTTTTGAAGACTTTATTTTTAAGTAATCTCTACACCCCGTGTGGGACTCGA